>NC_055995.1:13695488-13996370 GCF_018446385.1 Zingiber officinale
ATGCGCCCGCAGTACAATGTGGAGTCTGTCCCTGATCGACAAGCTCGACTCCAGCAGACATCTCTGGCGACTCCGTCGCCAGGGATTCCAATGTTCGTTTGCGTGGACGTCCTGCACCACGTCTCGGAGCGGGAACACGTGTAGATCTCGTCATATATGTTAAATTATTACTCGAATATTACTACAAGTACTGAAATTATAAAATGAATTATCATATCTATTTGCCGTCTGGAGATGTTTCGTCGCTGTCCAGTCCTCATTTATGACCTCGAAACTCCAAAACAAGAAAATTGATAAAAATCTGTACAAATATGAAAATTACCCAGATTACTCGAATAACTTGGGCTCTAATACCAAAAATATTAGTATCAAATTATCTCGAAAATCTAAACACATGAAACAACAGGCATCGTAAATCGTGATCTGATACCAAATAAATTGGTATCAGATTAACTCAAAAATCCAAAACAAAAATCAAGTATTGTATATCTTGCTCTGATACAAAAATATTGGTATCAGATTAACTCGAAAATCTAGAACACCAAAAGAAACAGGTATCACAAACCTGCTCTGATACCAAATAAATTGTCATGCCCCAGGTAGTCCATGCCAAAAGAAATTTTTACAGTATCTCTCCTATACGGGTGACAATCTGAGACTTTACTACAAATCCCTCTAGGCCACATATACCTCGTCCAACACGGCCCGAACAATAATAATAAAATACAACTAAACAACAACGCAGTTTATATATTTCAACCTCTGGCTGACATAACCACGCAGTTTATATTTGAAAACCACCTACTCCACTACACAATGAAAAACACAAAACACAATAGAGAAAACATTATAGCAGAAAAAAAAAACAAATGCAGTAGACCAGAAGTCGATAAAATCCTCGAGTACAATCCAACATCACAAGTATATAAATCAACATAGTATATCAACACAAACAAGGAACCCACGTCCGTAAACCAAAAATCGTCGTGACACGAAGTGATGGGGGACTAGCGACTGGAACCTCCCGACAGCATCAACCTGAAATGGTAATATCAACGGGGTGAGTCAACTCCTCAGTGGATACCAAGTTGACATGCATAGAAAACTATAACTAATAGTAATAAATATGTGTACAGTCTCCTGAGATAATATACAATGCAAAACTGAAAGAAAAAGGGAGAAGCTGTGCTCACCAGGACCTCCTATCAGGATAGGTCGTCAGACCGAAAATAACATGCCCCTGTATGCATGTCAATCATATGCATCCATCCAATATGTAGCAAATAAGTGCAGCAAACACAAGCAATAAATGTAATAATGCATATGACGCAAATGACATGTCCTGGTCACCCCTGACGCGAGTCAGCCATCTTACACACGATGGTGAGACTGAGTGGGTAGGGCTATGACAACTGTGCACTCTGCCATCACTGCTCCTGATGAGTGACCGAGTGGACAAGATGCTGTCAGAGAACACCTATCCTCCTACCGCAAATCATAAGTGGGGGAGCTCAATGCTCTCATCTCCCTGAGCCAGTCCTAAGGAGGGATCCCTGTCGGCTACCACGTTATGTCACACTACCCATGAGTAGACCAATGGAGCCAAACAGAGCAAATCTGTCTGCCGGCTACCACGTTGCATCACCACTACCCATGAGTGGGCCAACGGAGCCTAACAGAGTATAAATGTCACACACCTTGCCTGATATACTACTAATCTATAAGTGGTTGTGTGTGCAAATCCATGTAACTGGTGATATGCTCAACAATAATGGAGCTGCCAATCGCTCAGTATGCAATCATGTGAGATGGTGCATGACACTAAGCATGAAGATCCTAAGCATATCTACCTCCATAAAACATGTACCAAAATACGTGGATCAAATAATATGATATAGGTACACAGGTCAGGTATGGTATCTAACCAGTCCAGTATATCATAAGGTATGGCATGCCACTACCTCTATAACATAAAGAATAAACAGGGGGCATGAATGCTAAACAGGTAACAAACAAAATAGGCTCGAAAACAAATAATGACATACCGATGCAGATATAAACATAATTATTACTACTTGTTAAAAATCAACTAAGCATATCAACATGACATATCAAAAGAGATAAGTCTGGGTTCCTGCATCAAAAAGTAGAGATCATCTCCAAAATAGACCCCACATCGAAACACTCGTCTCGAATCAAAGCCCTGTAACAACATATATATAATTAAGCCCTGCTAGCAGATATCAACCCTAATTTTATTCGTTGATCTCGATTAATTAAATAAACCAGATCTAACCCGAAACTTAGATTAGATCCAACATTTTAACCTTAATTAAATATAACTCAACGGTTAACTAGGGTTAGTTTCCTTAACCCCAATTATCTGTTTAGATTTAAATCTATACTTAAACTAATTCTCGTGGCAATTCATGTTTCACTCAACTACCGAAACCTAATTCAACCTAATTTAAATATCTTACCTCAAACTCACAGCCAGGGATGATGCTGCCAGAAAAAGGGTAGCTATTGGAAATTATGGTCGGAATTGTGAGTCACCCTCAAATGGGGATGCCTTCTCTTCCTCTCCAATTATCGGTGGTGATCCAGGATATGGCGGAGGAAGCTATCCTCTGTCCATGATAATGATGACCGGAAACAACCGCAACACTGTTTCCTCAAACAATCACCCAGATCAATACCACTCAACAATCAGATTCCCAAATCACAGCTTAGGAAGAGTACCTACCTTCAAGATCACCACAAAGGAAGAATCAGCAACCGTACTAGGGCACAGAGTCGTAGAGGACCAAAAGAAGAAGGTTTGGTTGGATGCTTGATCTTCTGGCGAGCTCTAGTGTCCGTGACTAGGAGAGGAGAGAAGGAGATTCGGCTGGTAGTGGCTTGAGCGTCGCCGGCGTGATCGAGTGGTTGCTGCAGTGTCAAGGAGGCCGCTGCTCGGCTAACTCGAGGAGAGTGGCAGCGGCGTGCTCTCCCACGACCAGCGACTAGATTAATAGGGAGGGGAGGTTGGCGTTGCTCAGGCGGAAGAGAAGAAGAGGCGGCGATTCTTGGGCTAGGGCACGAGTAAAGAGTTGCTTGGGTTCTCCCTCTTTCGGCCGAAGATCACTCACGCAAGGGCGATCTGGAAGAAGGGGCTCTGCCGGCGGTAGCTCGAGCATCGCCGACGCTTGGGTAGGGACGGAGAGAAGAGAGGAAGATGAGGAGGCTTCAGAAATGAAGAGGAAGAGAAGAGGGGCGAAGAGGATCGGGCACGACACGATGACGGGAGAAAAAGAAAATGAAAAATTAAACTTTTCCTCACTTAAATGGGGTAGCTTAAATAAGCTTCCCGTGGCCCAATATTTATCCCCGTACCCTAAGTCATACGACCTTCAAATAATTTCTAGAAAATTTCTAAAAATTCTGAAAAATTCTGATAAGGTTATTCCTCTATTTAACCTTATTATTTAATTAATATTTGTTGTCATATTTTACAATGACTCCTTGACATTGTTGTCACTTAGTGTTTTCCGTACCTCTCGGATTCAGCTACAAATAGCTCGGGATGACCGCTCAGATGTACCACCAAGATTGAGCCTTGATGAGGAGGATGAGATGTGATGAACCGACCAGGTTTTATTTGAGACTATGGTAAGGAACTCATCCTTCACTATTTAACCATTGAAGAGCAGTCGGGAGTTGTCTTAGTAAAAGTACCAGGGCCATCTATAAAACCTGAGCTGGGGAAATCTGATCAGTCAGGAGTAGGCCAGGAACTCACAAAAAGAAAATTGAGATTTAACAACACTCAAAAGACAACACTTTTTTTAAAAAGCGTTGTCTTTTTTTTTAACAACACTTTTAGTGAAAAGTGTTGTGTATCTCTTTATTTTCTTACTAATAGACAATGATTTTTAAAAAATCATTGTCAGTTAGTGATTTTTCTAGGTCAAAGACAACACTTTTTAAAAAGCATTGTCTATTAGCAATTTTTTTAGTGTTTACGACAAAGATTTTTAAAAAGCGTTGTCTATTGTCAAGTTAACATCTAAATCTGGGATGTTATGAACCGTTGGATCAAATAAGGAGCAATAAAACCCTAAGTTAGAAATTACTCATCACCCCGAACCTCTCACCTCACGCGTCTCCGATCTCCTCCCAAACCCTTCATCACACAGCCTCTCTATCCAACTCCTCATCTCACGCCCTCTATGTCTAACTCCTCTCCGGTGAACCCCTCTCCGCGAACCTCTTGTCGCGGTGAACCCCTCTTCGTCGAACCCCTCTTCGGTGAACTGCATCTTCTTCAGGTTTGGAGGGAAAGCAGTGGCACAAGGAATGGCTGGTAAGTCAAATCCTTCGCCAAGGTGTTCGATAAAATGTCTTGTACCTTAGCTTTTTAATTTTATCCTTTAATTCGTTTGGAATTTTTTTGATGTGCAGACTGAAGTCATCTTTCTTGGGCAACTGAAGCACACAAACCTTATGAAACTAATTGGGTACTACTATGAAGATGAACAAAGGCTATTGGTGTATGAGTTCATGACCCAGGCAGTTTAGAGAAACTTCTTTTCAAAAGTATACTTTCTCCCTCTTTTGATTTTTTGTTTTTGGTTTCTCTCTGATCCATATGTATGAAATGATTAAATTTATGTCAATAATGTTCATATGGAATCATCAGTTGGGGGCAAGACTGCTAAAGCATCCAATTGGGAAGAGCATGATTGGGACCTTTTACAAGCCACAATGTGTTTTAATAGATATTGACACTCTAAATACATTGCCTGATTGGTGAGGTTGTGAAGTGTGGGCTCTTTAGGGATGCAAAGTTCTTTGAGTGGCAAGAACAGAACTAGTTAAGATCGTCTATCTATTATCAATATATATAAAAAAAAACATGTTTCTTATAATTAAGATGGATAAATAAAAAGTGGCTTCAAATTAGTTCCGGAGACAAAGCAATTAGAATCAATTATTTTGGAATGCCCAAGAGTTCTCCCTCCTGAGGGCTTCCTCTTCCTCAGGAGTGAAATCATTCTGGATGTTAAACTACTGGTGAATCTCTTTTGCTTGCTTCCCTTAGATCTATAAAACTTCTAGCCTAATTGCACAAATTCAGCAACATATAGAACAACTCAGGGGATACCTTCTAGCTTAACTTCTAGCTAAACTCAACTCTACTGTTATTTGCTATTTTTCTTTATTTTTATTTTTGTTATCTGATGTTATTTGATGTTTCCTTTTGTTTTTATTATTCTAAAATATTTACAATTAGCATATTATTTACTGTTTTCTTTTATTTTTATTTTTGTTTTTGTTATCTGCTGTTATTTATGTTTTCCTTTGTTATATGTTTTTTTTAAACTTGTGGTTGTGTTAATATTTTGTATATTATTTACAACTATTTTGAAGGTGTTAGCTCGTTGTTGGTTGTTTAGTTGTTACAAGAATGGACAAAGAATGGATGTCAAAGGATAGACTATCACGTGAATATGAGTTTGGAGTAGAGTCTTTCTTGCAATTTGCAATGAAAAACGCTAATGATCCTAAAGCAATACCTTGCCCATGTGCAAAATGTGATAATCTAAAGAAGAGAAATGTACAAACTATCAGAGCACATATGTATTATAATGGTATATATTTGACATATCATACATGGATTTGAAACGGTGAAAGAGCTACGATAGGGAACTCAAAGATTGATAGTGATCAAGTAGGGACAGATGAACAAAAATATGTTGCTGAGGACCCAATAGATATGGTACATGCTGCATTTGATAGTTATGTTGAGAATCCAACCCAATTCAATAAGCTACTTGAAGATGGCAAGAAACCTTTATATCCTGGATGCACTAAATTTACAAGGTTATCTACAATTGTGAAATTATTCACCTTGAAGGACAAATATAGTTGGAGTGATAAAAGTTTCACTGACCTACTTAGGGGGTGTTTGGTTGATGAGTTTGGGAATGAGGGAATGGAATGATAATAAAAAATAGTGTTTGGATTGTGGGTTTGGGAATGACATTTTAGGAATGATTACTAGATTTATGGGAATCACCAAACCCATATAACCTGATGGGTTTCATTTTCATTCCTATTCCCATTCCACCCTACAATCAAACCCATACCCATAGTCATTCTCATCATTTAACCAAACGCCCCCTTAGTTTGTTAGGAGAAATACTTCTAGATGACAATGAATTGTCTTTATCTTCTTATGATGCAAAGAAAAGCTTATGTGCAGTAGGGATGGATTACGTGAAAATTCATGCTTGCCCTAATGATTGTATCTTATATCGGAAGGAGTATGAGGATTTTATCAATTTCCCTACTTGCGGGATGTCAAGGTGGAAGTTGGGCCAAACAAATATGATAAAAGAAGGAGTTCCCGCAAAGGTTCTATGGTACTTTCCCCCTATTCCAAGATTTCAAAGAATGTTTCGGAATAAGGAGATATCCAAGGAGTTGACTTGGCATGCTAATAAAAGAATTAGTGATGGATACTTACGTCATCTAGCTGATGCACCATCTTGTAAAATTGTTGATCGCAAGTGGCCAGATTTTGCTACTGAGGCAAGAAATCTTAGATTGGCCATATCAGCTAACGGGATGAATCCCCATGGTTCGATGAGTTTTGCATATAGTTGTTGGCCAGTTTTAATGATCACTTATAATATTCCTCCATGGTTGTGTATGAAGAGAAAATTTATGATGCTCACATTGTTGATTTCTGGTCCCAAACAGCCGAGAAATGATATTGATATTTACTTAGCACATCTAATTGATGACTTAAAATGCTTATGGGATATAGGCGTTGAAACATATGATGCATATTGGCAAGAAACTTTCTTGATTAGAGCTGTCTTACTATGGACTATCAATGACTTTCCTGCATATGGCAACATGTCAGGATGTATTGTAAAAGGATATCATGCATGCCCTATTTGTGGTGAAGAAACCTATTCAACAAGGTTGAAGCATAGTAGGAAAATGTCATATACAGGTCATAGAAGGTTTCTACCTACAACTCATCCTTATCGAAGGCAAAGGAAGGCATTTAATGGAAACCAAGAGTTTACCCCTGCACCAAAACCATTGTGTGGCAATGAAGTTTTTGAAAGAGTTGAAAGAATTAATTGTCATTGGGGAAAAATTAGTGGGAATATTAAGTCGAAGAAGGATGATGTAAAATCATGTTGGAAAAAGAAATCAATATTCTTTGAACTTCAGTATTGGAAACATCTACACGTTCGACATGTTCTTGATGTGATATACATTGAAAAGAACGTCTGTGAAAGTCTCATCGGTATGTTACTTGACATTCTAGGAAAAATAAAGGACGGAGTAGCATCGAGATTAGACCTTTTGGAAATGAATGTGAGGACAGATTTGACACCAAGGATGGGGGAGAAGAGAATGTTTTTGCCAGAAGCCTATTATACACTTAGTAAGGATGCGAAAAGAAAGATTTTGAATTCTTTGTTTGGAATACAACTTCCGACATGTTACTCATCCAATTTTAAAAATCTTGTGTTGATGAAAGATTTGAAACTTATTGGCATTAAGTCACATAACTACCACACTTTAATGCAGCAATTGCTTCCAGTAGCCATCCGTGGTGTCTTGCCCAAACATGTTAGACACACTATCACTCGCTTATGTTTCTTCGTCAATGGGTTATGCAATAAAGTGATAGATGTCTCAAAGTTGGATGATATTCAAAGAGAGATTGTGATGATATTATGTTTACTTGAAAAGTATTTTCCCCCATCATTTTTTGATATAATGATTCATTTAACTATCATCTTGTATGAGAGGTGAAATTATGTGGACTGGTTTGGTATAGGTACATGTACCCATTTGAAAGATACATGAAGATTTTGAAAGGTTAAGTGTGAAATCGCAATCGGCTTGAAGGGTGTATAGCTGAATGTTATATTGCTGAAGAGGTTGTTGAATTTTGATCAGATTATCTTTGTAGTGTGCACACAATTGGGATCCCATCAAGTCATCGACAAATAGAACTTACTAAGCCATTATCGAGTGCTGTGGTGCACTCCACTAGTCACGATGAGTTGCAGCAAGCACATCGTTACGTATTGGCAAATGATGCGGATATTGATCTCTATATCGAGTAATTTCTCCAAATTATTAATACTTTTATGTGGTTAGCTTACATTCTATTGGTTTATTTATTCCTAATAATTTTATTAGGGAACACATGGCATATTTGAATGCAAGATTTCGTCATAGGGCTAAGTCCAAGAAGTGGTTACAAGATGAGCATAACCGAACATTTACTACCTGGTTACATGATTGTGTAAGTTCCTTTAGTATTACGTATTGGCATACATTCATTATCATATTTACGCATAGTTAACAATTTATCACATAAAAAATATAGGTTGCACGTGTAGTTGACCATTCCACTCATCAAGTATCAGAAAGATTGAAGTGGATAGCGCGGTGACCTAACAAGCAAGTCTTAAAGTACTCTAGTTATTTGATTGATGGGGTTACTTATGCTACTGATCCCGTCCAGAAGCTGAGTCGGATGGACCGCCGGGTGAGGTGGATGAAATGTTGACAAAGTCGTGACGTCCTGGAGGGGGGGTGTGCTGAGATGACTTCTATGTTGACAAAGTCTTCAAAAGTCCTCTAGTCAACGCTACCTACAGCCAGCGACCGGCCCCCCCGGTCTCTGGTACCCCGAGGCTCGAGGCAGATCCAACGAACATATAAGTAACCGGCTAATAATAAAATAATGAAACGAATATGGGATAATGAATACGGGCACGTACCCTGGCCCAGGGGGGCGCCCTAGGATGGGACGCGGCTCGAGTTGACGCGGCTCGAGTTATCGCGACCCGGAAGAGTAGATGACTCCGATC
Source organism: Zingiber officinale (assembly GCF_018446385.1). NCBI lineage: Eukaryota > Viridiplantae > Streptophyta > Magnoliopsida > Zingiberales > Zingiberaceae > Zingiber > Zingiber officinale. Next base: position 13,704,383 of record NC_055995.1, read on the forward strand.
AGGCTGGAGAGCTGAATCTGACGACAAGGAGCTGCACGCAGCACGGGCCCGGAAGACAAGCTGCAGGTCGAGATAAAACACCGGCACGTAGACCGGGAGATATTAGCGGCACGTAGGCCGGGACATGAGCTCGACACGTAGACCGGGACCCGAGATCGGCACGCATCCTGGGACACAAGATCGGCACGCAGGCCTGGATATAAGATCGGCACGCAGGTCGAGTGATGTGCGTAGATTATATACTTTTTTATGCATACTTTGACGCACATCTACTTGTATTTCATTGGCATAATCTATGTTTATTGCACCCTATTTCATTAGAATGGCATACTTTCATTATATTCTGTTCGGAGATCTACTCTTTGCTTATTTTGATTGATAGGATGTGATTTGGAGCAAAAATAGTTTAAATGAAGTCTAGAGCTTCCAGAGTGACATGGGCATGCAAAACTATGTTTTCTTCATGTTCTAGCCGTGTAGAACTCACATGGGCATGTTAAGGCCGTGTAGGGGTCATGTTGGGGCCGTGTGAACCTCACACGGCCGTGTGAAGGCCGTGTGAGGTTTTCTACACTGCAGACTGAAACTAAAATGGCCATAACTTTGTACTCAGTTGGAGATTTGGGCTGTTCTTTATACCAAATTGTAGATAACTTCAAGATCTACAACTTTGATGAAAACTTCAACTGGAGAAAACCCCATCTTGGTGGCCTAAAAGATGTTGCAATGAAACATAACTATTCAGAGCTAAGAAAAAGGGTGTGCAAGGGCCATGCAAGGGGGTGTGCAAGGGACATGCAAGGGGGTGTGAGCTGCACACGGCCGTGTATGGCACCCAGTCCTGAAACCTTACATGGCTGTGTAAATCTACATGGCCGTACAAAGGAAACTGAAGCAGAACCTCACATGGCCGTGTTCCGTACACGGTCGTGTGAGGGTGGCAGAGAAGGGAGTGAGCCAGGCTGTGTGGATCTCACACGACCGTGCCATGGGGTCGTGTGGCGCCCGTGCCAAGCCTATAAAAGGGGTTTTCTTCCCCTTTTCTCACATCTTTGGCTTGGGGCTCTTCCCCATTGCTTGGGGAAGGGTTCTCCCCCTTGGGGGAACCCTAGATCTTCCATCCTTCGCCGATCCGTCCACCTCCGGAACAAGGATTGCATCCAAGAAGACCGGTGCTACATGGATAAACTTTCTCTTCTCTTCTCCTTATGTTTTGAGTTGTAGATTGCTTTATTTCTTGTCTCTTGATTGTAATTATCTTGCAATGGAGTAGATCTTTAGATCTAGGATGTAGGAAGTATTTGTGATGTGATGATGATGTCAAACTCTTGTGGATTTGTCAATTTCCTATTTCTATGATATTGTCTTGTTTGTATCTATTTGATCTTGTGTGGAATGTTGTGATTTGGCTTAATGACCATGCTTGATTGAATGTTTGAATGCCTATAAATCTCGTAGAGATTTTTTCTCACTCGATTTTTTGAGGGATCCACGTGACAGGTGCAAGCCCGTGTAAGGACGTTTGAGGGATAACCTTGAAAAGGGGAAATGGATTATTCAAGAGGGTAGGATAGATTGTTTGTTTAATCTTTGTATCTTAATGGGTTGAGAAGTTATGAATTCCTATGTTGATATCCGAGGGAAGCATAGTAATAGGTGCAATCTTGTGTAAGGACAACGTAGATTCATATCCAAATGATCACATTTAGGTGCATATTTCAGTCCTAAGTCGGTTGTCTATTGCAAGAGAGAACCAGCAACCTTCTACAAATGTTAGACAATTAAGGAATAAGATTTGGTAGATCATTTACATTGAATAACATCACAAAGAAACCGAAATCCTAGTATCTATTCCCCTTTCATTCATTTACGCTCTTTTCTTTCTCTTATTTCTCTTTTCATTCTCTTTAGGGTTTGTTAACAACTTTAGATTGTCTAGATAATTCGCCGTGCGAAGTTAACTAGTGCTTAATCAACAGTCCCTGTGGATACGATAATCTTTTATATTACTTGCGACATTTCCGTATACTTGCGGAGAGCGAACACCGAGACATGACGTACAGATGAGATCAATACATAAATTGGAACACAATGCACAAGCCAGATTGGCACGAAGGCCGGGACCCCATAACGACACGAAGGCTAGGAACAACAATAGCAACCAAGAACTCCGAGAGTCGACAGTGTTAAGTGGTCGGCTGCGATGGTGGGGGTGCCGGTATCGATGCACAAGCCGCTGGTGTGCCGAGATTAAGGAGGGGACATGTGGACTGCCGGCGTGCAAAGAGGGAGATGACGTCGTCACCCAACCGTGGACAGCGGAGAGGAGCTGTGGAGGCTGGGAAGAAGGCTCGACCACCACTCATTAGCAACAACCTAGGCGCAGAAAAGAGAAGGGATGATGATGTCCTCGCGTAGTTCTGTGCGACAGCTGCAGCATGAAGAGGAAAAGAGGGCGGCTGCCGGTGACGGGAGGAGAAGTAGAAGGGTGGCGCTGCGAGGAGGCGGAAGAGGAGAAGCGTGAGGAAGAGGAGAGGAGCTGTATTCGGTCCGGCGATGGCAACATCGTGAGGAGGAAGAAGGAAGGAGGGGTTGTCGCCGGCGTTGCGAGGAGGAGGAAGAAGATGGGTAGATGAGGAAGAGGAGGGAGAGCTAGTGTCGACGAGGAGGAAGAAGGAGGTGGCGGCTGACGGCTGGCGCCGGCGAGGGGTTGAGCTCGGGGAAGAGAAGTTGGCTGCGAGAGAGAAGAACGACCCCTCTCCTCTGGCGGCGGAAATAGCCCCACACGAACCACACGAAGCCCCCCTTTTACACAGTGCTCTCTTCCCCTAATAAATCCATAAATAGTGCAATGACCAAATTGCCCCTCCTCCCCCTCCTAATTTCCTTTCCTGCCATTAAGTCATATCTGTATCACAAGCCTCCCCCTCAAGTCTAGTCGAAGGAGGCGCAAGTCTGACTGACTAGACCAAGCCCTACACAGAATCACTATCGAACGCAGAATCAGATCACTGAGCTCTTCTTATTACATTGAACGAATAGCTGAGGCAATGTCGAGCAAGTGACTCAAATAAAATCGAGCGAGCGACGAGAAATTGCTACCGGGCAGATAAAGAGAGTGATAGACGAGCAGCCGAAAAAAAATACCGACTGCGCGATGATAAATTACGACCAGGAAATAGAGAGATGGATCGACGAGCAAAGCCATGAGCGCGACTGGGAAGGTGTCGACCGAGCGATCGAGAATGCCGAGCGAGTGGTGTCGAGTGTGCGCTCGAGCGACAATAAATCACGACTGATCCCTAGAGAGAAAGATGGGTGAGCAGAGCCATGATCGCGACCGAGCGAGGGTCGACCGAGCAACAATAAATCGCGACCTGCCTATAAAGAGAATGATGAACGAGCAAAGCCATGATCGTGATCGAGCGAAAATACATCATGACCGGGCAATCAAAAAATGTTGATCCAAAAATAGAGAGAATGCTTACCGAGCAGAATAAGAACGAGCGGGCGATGTCGAGTGCGCAATCGAGAAAAACATTAAGCGATAGGCCGACCGACATAAAACGAGTAGCCGAGTGGTACCAGCGAATGGTCGAGCAAACGACCAAGCAACAGCGATGAGCGAAACGTGAAGGGCAGAGCGACAAGTGAGCGGTGGATGCCGACCCAGCCACAGCGGTGAATGAAACTTAGATGCCGAGAGCCGAACAGAGCGGTGAGCGCCGATCGGGCACCAGCGACGAGAAAAACACGGATGATAAGTACCGAGCAGAGCGGCGAGTGAAGTGATGAGCGCCGACCAAGCAAGAGCGATGAGCAAAAAGCGAATAATAAGTGCTAAGCAGAGCGGCGAGTGAAGTGGTGAGCATCGATCGGGCCACAGCGATGAGCGAAACACGGGTGATAAGTGCCGAGCAGAGCGGCGAGTGAAGCGGTGAGCGCTGATCGGGCAATAGCGATGAGCGAAACGAGGATGATAAGTGCCGAGCAGAGCAGCGAGTGAAGCGATGAGTGCCGACTGAGCAACAGCGGTGAGCGAAAACGCGAACTGAGAATGCCAGGGCGGGCGGCAAGTGGATCAAGTGTGATGAGTGCCAGGCAGAGCTGTAAGTAAGCGGTGAGTGGTGACCAAGTAACAGCGGTGAGCGAAAACATGAGCTGAGAGTGCCGGGCAGAGCGGCTAGTGAATCAAGTGTAATGCGTGCGGGGCAGAGCGGTGAGTGAGTCAGTGTGATGAGTGTCAGGTAGAGCTGTAAGTGAGCGGTGAGCACCGACCGAGAGGTCGTTGGGCATGAGAGCATGCTCACTTATAACTCGCACTGGGGCGAGAGTCTGGGACAACCAACCTGGAAAGGTCGTTGGGCGTGAGGGCCTTGCTCACTTATAACTCGCACTGGGGCAAGAGTCTGGGACCCGACCTAGAAAGGTCGTTGGGCGTGAGAGCCTTGCTCACTTATAACTCGCACTGGGGTGAGAGTCTGGGATGACCGACCTGGAAAGGTCTTTGGGCGTGAGAGTCTTGCTCACTTATAACTCGCACTGGGGCGAGAGTCTGGGACAGCCGACCAGGAAGGTCATTGGGCATGAGAGCCTTGCTCACTTATAACTCGCACTGGGGCGAGAGTCTGGGACCCGACCTGGAAGGTCGTTGGGCGTGAGAGTCGTGCTCACTTATAACTCGCACTGGGGCGAGAGTCTAGGACCCGACCTGGAAAGGTCGTTGGACGTGAGAGCCTTGCTCACTTATAACTCACACTAGGGCGAGAGTCTGGGACAACCGACCTGGAAAGGTCATTGGGCGTGAGAGCCTTGCTCACTTATAACTCGCACTGGGGCGAGAGAATGGGACAGCCGACCGGGAAGGTCGTTGGGCGTGAGAGTCTTGCTCACTTATAACTCGCACTGGGGCGAGAGTCTGGGACCCGACCTGGAAGGTCGTTGGGCATGAAAGCCGTGCTCACTTATAACTCGCACTGGGCGAGAGTCTAGAGGCGTGAGAGCAGAACTCACTTATAACTCGCACTGAGCCGAGGGTTTGGGACACCGGGAAGGTCATTGGGGAGTTGAGCGTGAGAGCAGTGTTCACTTATAACTCGCACTGGGGCGAGAGTCTGGGACAGCCGACCTGGAAGGTCGTTGGGCGTGAGAGTCATGCTCACTTATAACTCGCACTGAGGCGAGAGTCTGGAATCCCGACCGAGAGGTGATTTGGAGGTCTGACCAGTACTTAATCTGGAGACCTGGCCAAAAATTGATCTGAAGGTCTGACCAGGACCTGACCTGGAGACCTGACCGGGAAACATTCTGAATGCCGGACAAAGAAGCAATCTGGAGGCCTGACCCGGAATTGATTTGGAGATCTGACCAAGAATTGATCTGAAGGTCTGACCAGGACCTGACCTGGAGACCTGACCGAGAAACATTCTGAATGCTTGACAAAGAAGCAATCTGGAGGCATGACCCGGAATTGATCTGGAGATCTGACCAGGACTTGATCTGGAGACCTGATCAGGAAACAGCCTTAAGGCCTGACAAAAAAGTAATCTGGAGGCCTGACCCAAAATTGATCTGGAGATCTGACCATGACTTGATCTGGAGACTTGGCCAAGAATTGATCTAAAGGTCTGACAAGGACCTGACCTGGAGACCTGACTGGGAAACATTCTGAATGCCTGACAAAGAAGCAATTTGGAGGCCTGACCCGGAATTGATCTGGAGATCTGACCAGGACTTGATCTAGAGACCTGATCAGGAAATAGTCTTAAGGCCTGACAAAAAAGCAATCTGAAGGCCTGACCCGGAATTGATCTGGAGATCTAACCGAGAATTGGTATAGAAGCCCGACCGGGAATTGGGAAATAGTCTTAAGGCCTGACAAAAAAGTAATCTGAAGGCCTGACCCGGAATTGATCTGGAGATCTGACCGAGAATTGGTCTGGAAGCCCGACCGGGAATTGGTCTGGAAGACCGACCGGGAATTGGTCTGGAGGCCCGACCGAGAGATCGTTAGAGATACTTCGATCCGAGACCGGTGGTGCTTCTTTGGTCCGAGACCAGTGGTGATATCTCGACCCCGAACAGGGGAGGATAAGCCTTGAAGCCCCTAGAAGCGAAGCTTGTAGCAACATGAGGGAATAAAGCCTTTGTCATACCTGATCGCGTATCATACCTGATCGTGGAGTGGTGTCAGCCGACTGAGGATCTATCTTGGTCCCTCAACTCCTGAATACCCGTGGAGCGAGGGGGGAGGATAAAAAGCGTGAAGCCGATATAAGGGAACAGAGTCCATAACCATAGAAGGAAGCAAAGCACTGTGGATGCAGGTAGAAGCACCTGTAGATGTAAGAGAGTGCAAAATAGGTGAACGATGCAGAGCATATAATAATAATAGAGTGAAGCGCCTATAGTAGTAAGAGGATGCAGAGCCTCCTGGCGAAGGGTGCAGAGCCTATAGCAGTAAGAGGATGTAGAGCCTCATGGTAAAGGGTGCAGAGCCTGTAACAGTAAGAGAATGCATAGCCTCATGGCGAAGGGTGCAGAGCCTATAATACACATGATCGGAGAACTGGAACCCTGGTCCCTGATCAGAGAGTAAGGCCCCTAGCCTGTAATCAAAGAGCGAGCCCCCTAGATCCTGATCGGGAAGTGGTAGTGTGATTCAATGATCGGGGAGCTGTGCCCCTAGTGTATGAGCGGGGAGCTGTGTCCCAAGTGTATGTGCTGGGAGCTGGACCCCTAGTGTCCGATCAAAAATCGAAGGCCCTAGTCTTTGATCAAGGAACTAGGGTTTTACTCTCTTATCAGGGAGCTATATCAGTTCCTATAATCGTAAAAAGGGGGCAGAGCTTGTAGCGTACCTGATCGGGAAGCTGTGCCAACCGGCTAAGGGTTTATCTCGGTCCCTTAACTCCTGAATACCCGTGGAGTCCGGGAAAAAACATAACGGAAAAACTAACCTGTCAGCCAGCTGAAGCTCCACTCGATCCCTCGACTCCCGAATACCGGTGGAGTGAGGATAGAAGATAATATGTGCATCGAGATCCTCCAAGATTATGATAATAGCAGAGAACCTCCCGACGTCGTCCATCTTCACGCTCCAGAACAGGCGAAGGATGTTCCCACAGACGGCGCCAAATTGATCCTGTCCGGAAGCTGAGTCAGACAGACCGCCGGGTGAGGTGGATGAAATGTTGACTAAATCGCGACGTCCCGGAGGCTCCCCGATCTCTGGTACCCCGAGGCTCGAGGCAGATCCAACGAACATATAAGTAACAGACTAAGCCATAAAATAATGAAAATGCATATGGAATATGAACGAGGAACGTACCCTGGCCCAGGGGGGCGCCCTCGGATGGGACGCGGTGCGAGTTGATGGGACCCGGAAGAGTAGGCGATGTCCAATCAGGATGGAGAGCCGGATCTGACGACAAGAAGCTGAATGAAGCACAGGCCCGGAAGACAAGCTGCAGGTCGAGATAAAACATCGGCACGCAGACCGGGAGATATTAGCGGCATGCAGGCCGAGACATGAGCTTGACACGTAGGCCGGGACCCGAGATCGACACGTAGGCCGGGATATAAGATCGGCACGCAGGCCGGGATATAAGATCGGCACGCAGGCCGAGATATGACGTACAGATGAGATCAATACATAAATTGGAACACAATGCACAAGCCAGATTGGCACGAAGGTCGGGACCCCATAATGACACGAAGGCTAGGAACAACAATAGCAACCAAGAACTCCGAGAGTCGACAGTGTTAAGTGGTCGGCTGCGATGGTGGGGGTGCCAGTATTGATGCACAGGCCGCTGGTGTGCCGAGATTAAGGAGGGGACATGTGGACTGCCGACGTGCAAAGAGGGAGATGACGTCGTCACCCAACCGTGGACAACGGAGAGGAGCTGTGGAGGCTGGGAAGAAGGGTCGATCACCACTCATTAGCAGCAACCTAGGCGCAGAAAAGAGAAGGGACGATGATGTCCTCGCGTAGTTCTGTGCGGCAACTGCAGCATGAAGAGGAGAAGAGGGCGGCTGCCGGTGACGGGAGGAGAAGTAGAAGGGTGGCGCTGCGAGGAGGCGGAAGTGGAGAAGCGTGAGGAAGAGGAGAGGAGCCGTAGTCGGTCCGGCAATGACAACGTCGCGAGGAGGAAGAAAGAAGGAGGGGTTGTCGCCGGCGTTGCGAGGAGGAGGAAGAAGATGGACGGATGAGGAAGAGGAGGGAGCGCTATCGTCGACGAGGAGGAAGAAGGAGGTGGCGGCTGACGCTCGGCGCTGGCGAGGGGTTGAGCTCGGGGAAGAGAAGTTGGCTGCGAGAGAGAAGAACGACCCCTCTCCTCTGGCGGCGGAAACATCCCCACACGAATCACACGAAGCCCCCCCTTTTACATAGTACTCTCTTCCCCTAATAAATCCCTAAATAGTGCAATGACCAAATTACCCCTCCTCCCCCTCCTAATTTCCTTTCCTGCCATTAAGTCATATCCGTATCAGCTACAAAAGAGCGTGATGATATACGAGTTGTACAAAACTCTGGAGTCAGCTTAGTCATAAAGACAATGCAAGTTTCTAGTGCAAAGGATAAAAAACTTATTGTGTTAGATATGATTTTTATGGAGTTATAGAAGAAATATGGGTAGTTGATTATACTAAAATTCAAATTCCAATGTTTAAATGTAATTGGGTGGAGAATAATAATGGTATTAAAGTAGATGATCTTGGTTTCACATTGGTAAACCTCAATCGAATTGGATTCAAATTCGACTCTTTTATCTTGGATAGTCAAGCAAAGCAAGTATTTTACATTGAAGATCCTTTATGGAGTGTTATACTTGTAACTCCAAGCAGAGAGTACTTTGAATACATAAATGGTAAAGTGTTTGAAGAAACTGCAATCCACTATCAATGTTTTAGCAGAGGGTTACCACCAATGGATCTTGACGGAGAAGATGATAATGACCCACCATGCATTCGGGATGACTGTGATGGGAATTGGGTTGACAATATTTAATTGCTGAACTTTTTACTTTTCAAGATGAGTTTGTAAACAATTTAAATTGATATGATATTTACTTTTGAAGAATGATATGTTGTGGACAATATTGATATGTTTTTTTTATCATGTTGCAGTTAGTTTTTATCACTTTGTTAGTTTACTTTTTCTATGATTATTTTTATCATGTTGTTGTGATCAGCAGAAGGTATGGACTCTTTGGAAGCCTCTAGAAATCCTGCGAAAAAAGGTAAGGGTAAGGAAAAAATTGCAACTCCAACCACTACCGAGAGTTTGGATAGTAACGTAGAGTTGGATTCCACAAACACCCAAACCACAAGAATGTCTAGAGGTCGTACTCACTTAGATAAGCTAGCTAAGCAAAGGATTCAAGGAGTTAGAAAGGATGTTGCATTCAATAAACATGGACAGCCAATAGGAGAAGCAGCTATTGTAATGCAAAGTTATATTAGTGTGCTTGCTCGAGAAAAGGTTCAAATTAGTTACAAGACTTGGAAATATGTTCCAAGTGATGTTAAAGAACTGATATGGAAATCAGTTAATGTAAGTAAATTAGCATGTTTTAACAATTATTATAATATATTTACTGTTTGTATTAATTTTTTTTAACGTATTTTCATTTTGTGATTTACAGTTGAGGTACAATGTTGACCCAAAGTGAAAGAAGGGTTGTTTGAAATCAGCAAACAATAAGTGGTGTCGATACAAAAGTTATCTCACTAAGACATTCATTTTAAGTAAGCTTGATAAACCTAAAGAGTTGGATGAGCCACCTACTGGCTATGATATTAAAAGAGATACTTGGAGGTCGTTTGTGATTAGTCGCATGTCTGACGACTTCATGGTAAGATTTGCAATTTATTCTTTTAAAACTAGTTTATTTATATTCAAGTTTGAAATAACTAGAAACTAAGTGATCAACAAAAAGAAAGAAGAAAACAACACATGTATCCTCATTGGCTTTTACGTAAAGGATATGCACGATTTGCGGAAGAAATAGTAAGTATCTTTTTTAGCATATTTCCTTATGAACGGTGCAATTTATTCACATAAATTATTTTACATATGTTATTGGAATTTTCTTATTGTAGGCGACTAAATTATGTGATGATGATGACATTAATAGAGCTATTATGTGGAAGAAAGGATGAGTCACCAAAGAAGGTGGCTTTGAAGGAGAGGATTTGATGAAAAAAGTACAATAGATTGTAAGAAAAATAACAATACATAAAAGTAGCAATTTTATTGAATTGATAACTCTTTTAGTAATAATGCTTTTTAGTGTGCTTGACAGGATGGCTACATACAACAAAAGAGGGAGGGTAAGCTGAAAATTGAAGGGGTCAAAGAGGTTATATTTACCAAAGCACTTGAGACTGAAGAATATAATGGTCGTGTAAGGGGTATTGGAGGTCATATCACTCCAACAATATATTTCAATTTTGGTAGAACATGGAAGCATGTTAATGTAATCACTGAGTATAAAAGGGAGTTGATGGAGGCGAGGAAGAAAATTTCATAACAAGATGCACGTATACAAAACCTTGAAGTAATGGTGTATAAAAAGGGTGCAAGCGACATTTCGATTGATGACAAAGGCAGTTGCTCAGTAAAGTTGCATCCCATGATTAAAGATGACATGAAGATCGATGATGATGGCCCACAGATTTTGTGTCAAGCTGATGCTTTACAGGTATACCACTAGTTGCAGTTATATTAATTGTGACCTATAGATTTTGTGTCAAGCTGATGCTTTACAGGTATACCACTAGTTGCAGTTATATTAATTGTGACCTATAGATTTTGTGACCTGTAATTTTTGCATTTTAGGGAAAACCAGTTGCATTGACATTGGAATCTAGCACAAATATTGTTGCACATGGTACAATTATTTGTGACAATGTATTTGATAAAATGATTCATGGTGTTCCATTCCCCAATAATTACATGCGAGTCTCCATTGATGAAGCAGTAGAAAAATCATCACCTTTGCTATATCCAATTCCAAGTGAGTTTGAAGTAATTGGTGATGCTGTAGCAACCCATGTGACTTGGCCAAAACACTTGATAGTGAACCAAGATGAGGTATTTGTTATATTATATTTCAAATTAAATTGTCACTTTTATTATTAATCATCCTATCTAACTTGTTTACATTTGAAATTATTAGAAGCCTCGATGGAAGAAGTTTGAACAACCAAAAAAGAAACATACTTTGTCAACAAGTGTCCCAAGAACATTACATATGTTATATTGTTATAGTAAGCGTGCTTTAGATGATGGTAGATATATATCAGTGAGTTTAGATTATAATGTGTTTGATGATGATTATGAACTTCTTCTGCACCTTGAGGACATCATTCCTTTGCATCATTTGGAGCCACTTTTAGGCAATTGTGTAGTTGGCTACATATGGTAAGTGATTAGATTTAGCAATTTATGCTCATACTAGGAAATTCACACAATCATTGATGTGGTGTTTCTGTCGGGTTACTATAATCATAATCAGTCCATTTTTAGATATGATTCTAGCAAGTTACAGTAATCATGATAATCGCCCATTTTTAGAATAGCTTTCATTTCTCAATCTACCTCTTTGTTTTATTATGTTTGCAATGGCAGACATCTTTATAAAAAAATGCTGAAAGATAATAAGAAAGAGAAATTTAGATTTGTGAATCCACATAAAATCCCATATATGGCAAACACTGCACATGACAAAAAAGGTAAGCTTGAAAAGCTAAACCAAAGGGCAAGTCATTTGGCAGGCAGGCTAAGTGGTGCATCTATAGATCAACTAGTATTGGTGCCATGTAATATCGGGTAAGAATTAAAACATCACTTTCAATTGTTGTCTTTCGATAATTTATTGAATTATATGCACTAATTATGTGTTTGTGCATAGTTTCCATTGGATTCTCACTATCATTGACCCTTACAATGAAGTTATTTATTTGTTGGATTCTCTAAGGCACCGCATTCATGATGAGGATTGGAAATATATAGTGGAAATGTGAGTTCATATTTCTTTTTTATTAAGCATTTATGTTAATACAAAACTCATATATAAAAAATCATTAACGTATGAAGGGCCTTAAGATTGTTTAATTCAAACAAAGGAAGGAAAGGTAGAAAAAAAGGCTATGTGGGTAGTAGTAAAGGTATGTGTAATTATATATAACATATATTTTAATATATATGTTTATCATTAATAATTTATCTCTAATTATCATAGGCTCCTCGACAACAAGATGGCAAACAATGTGGTTATTATGTGATGCGATTTATGAGACAAATTGTTGAAGAAGTTGAAATTATCGAGAGAGATTCACTACGATCAATAGTAATATTTTCTTGTTTATGTCTCAAATTATTTGAAATAAATTATTTAAAATTTACAAAGTCAATGTTGATTTTTTTTTCATTAATGTTCACAGTTCACACAAGCGGGGTATTCTTGAGAAGAAATTGATAAGGTGCGATCAGAGTTGACAGAATGCATACAAGATCATATTTATGAGTAGGTGCGTTCAAGTTTATGTAAGTTCATTACCTTCTTTTAGCTAAAATTTATGTAAGTTCATTATCTTTAGCAAGAAGCAACTTCTTGCTTCTTTGGAATCCATTTTCAGCTATGCTTGTCTTTCCCTTCCAATGCTTAGTACATCTTATGAGATGCAATCTACCCTAGTTAGTTTTTTCCTGCACTCACATAGTTAAAGAAATGTTATGAGATTCACTAAGATCATAGTACATCTTATAAGATGCAATCTACTGTTCTTCTCATAGCTCTTCTTCACCTTACAATGGAATCAACAACATCCCAACAAATCAAAGTTCATTTAGGAATACTTTTATTTGTCTAAACCCCCACTCACTATGTAAATTGTTTATTTTATTGGCCCAGATGGCATGAAAATCGAAACTAAGCAAAGATAAAACAATGCGGAAACTATAAACAGTCACAGTGATCTCCCGAAGAACTGCAACCGAAGACGTCGATCGATGAAGAGATTGCCGCTGTCTGAAGCACAATCACGGAACTGCCGGAAAGCGCTTCAAGGTTCACGAGCCAAATCCCAACCTATGGATGTTCTCCCTTTGCTCGCACACGATCACCTCCGCTGCTCCTCTGATCACCTCGATCGCTTGCTCGTTGTTCACCCCCTCGATTACGATTGCTCTTGGACGCCATCTAATATAGCTAGCAAAACATCGGTTACCAACCGATGCTTTGATGGCTAGCTTTCAATGGAGGAAGATGAAGGATCGACACCCCTTCATCTTCCCGATGTTGCAACTGATGCAACATCTAACATCTCCCACTCGTCCAAGTCAATCCATATGGTCACATATACCATGTCAGTCACATAAACTACAAGGTGATCATGTGACGAAGACTAGAGCGAAATTAGTCACAAAAACTAAATAAGTCATGTAGACTTTATGAAGATCAAGTCACGAAGACCAGAGCAAAATTTAGTCACAAAGACCAAATAAGTCATGAAGACTTTATTAGGATCAAGTCACGAAAACCAGAGCAAAATTTAGTCACAAAGATCAAATAAGTCACGTAGACTTTATGAGGATCCAGTCACGAAGACCAGAGCAGAATTTAGTCACAAAGACCAAATAAGAACATCCATTCCATACATTAGGGAAAATGGTTCGTGCGACAGCAAGCACAGTGAGCATTCAATCGCTAAGAAGATTGTCACACCTTAGCTGCTCCATAGAACAAATCAGAGACACAAATGTCCATAGAACGAATCAAAGACATAAATGGCTTGCTTTTACCCCAGATTAAATTATTTACATCATCATGAACATCTCTAATCCCTCATATTGACCATATGTCAAGAGCATGTTCAATATCTCCAATCAAACAAATTATTCACAATTACATTTTATGTACTAAACTAAAAATGTAACTGGTACCAGTGAATAAATGTCACAGATGTAAATCAATCTTAATATTCCTTTTTAGCTAGAATCTATTCATTCTAATCAGTCGCTTTTCTAGTTATGCTCCATAGACCAAATCATCCATAGCCAATAGGAAACATGCTAAAGTAGCAGACACTGATCAGAACTTCAAGTAGGCAGCTAAATAGTCACTTAGGGTAAGATTGAGATTAACTTATAATCTCAAGGGTCTCACATGGTAGAGAAGCAGGGATCCATTCTTCTACTACCCTTCTTGTTGCCATAGCACATTTGGTATGAATCACATGCTACGATGTTATTCTGTTTTCTAAAAAGAGGGCATATTTTTCCCAAATTTAACATCATACAGATTTCGATATAGACATTCCCAATGTCTAATCCTGAATTCAACATATGAATTCTAATCTGGCCTCAAGCAGATTCAGTAAATGGTGGGTGCATTTACTCCAATCATTACACAAATGATCTCATCTTGACACAAATATCAAGGCGGCCTTAACTTATGGGTATGTCTCTATTCACAGCTACATAAGCTGTCCCATAAGCAACGGTCTTACCTCTATTCGTACTTAACAAATAGAGATGATTGTCCATGTGAGTGGACCAATCTTAATCTGCCAACATATTTATCGAGACTTTTATTCGAATGCAACCAAGACATATACACTGAATAGATCATAACATTTTTCATTTATCAAAATATCTTTACAATTGTTATATTCTTCGAAGTCCCAAAGACTTCACATGCCCATGAAATGACTCTTTAGTCAATGGCTTAGTAAAAGGATCAGCAAGCATATTCCGTGTAGGAATGTACTCAAGAATAATCTTTTTCTTGTCAACAATATCCCTTACAAAATTATACTTAATTTCTATATGCTTGCCTTTGCTGTGGTATTTGGGATCCTTGGAAAAAGCTATCGCAGCTTGACTGTCACAGTACATAGTAACAGGACTTCCACTATCCTCAGTAATCCTCAGATGCTTCAGGAACCTTCTTAGCCAAACAGCCTCTTGCACAGCCGCTGCACAAGCCACATACTCAGTTTCCATTGTCGACAAGGCTACACAAGCCTGCTTCTTGTTGTTCCATGAGATGGCGCCACCATTCAGCAAAAAGACATAGCCAGATGTGGATTTCCTGTCATCAAGGTCCCCTGCCCAATCTGCATCTGAGTAGCCACTAAGGCTCATATCTGATCCTTGGAAACAGAGGCAATAATCAGCTGTTTCTTTAAGATATCTGAATATCCTCTTTACCGCTTTCCAGTGTCTCGATCCTGGCTTTGACTGGAAACGACTAACTAAGCCAACAGCATAGCTTATATCGGGATGGGTACACAACATAGTGTACATCAAACTACCAATGGCACTAGCATATGGTTTCTTCTTCATTTCAGCTATTTCCTCAGGAGTCTTGGGATACATACTTTTGCTCAAGACAATACCTTTCGCAATAGGCGTCTGTTCAATGTTGCAATCTGACATATTGAAGTGTTATAGCATCTTAGTGATATAAGCTTCTTGGGATAAACCCAAAAGCCTTTTTGATCAGTCTCTAACGATCTTCACTCCTAAGATGTACTCTGCTTCTCCCATATCTATTATGTCAAATTATGATGAAAGTCAACTTTTGACTTCTATCACACACTTTATGTCACTTCCAGCTATTAGCACATCATCAACATATAATGATAAAATGACAAGCTTTCCTTTTTCCTTTCTTAGTTAAACACAATGATCCTCATTGATTATTTTGAAACCATAAGATAATATTACTTCATTAAATCTTATGTTCCATTGTCTTGACGCTTGCTTTAGCCCATATATAGACTTCCGAAGTCTACATACTCTTTTCTCTTGGCCTTCAGCAACATAACCTTCTGGTTGTACCATATAGATTTCTTCGTCAAGATTACCATTAAGGAAAGCCATTTTTACATCCATCTGATGTAATTCCATGTCATATTGTGCTACTATAGCTAGGATGACACGTATTGACACAAACTTCACAACTGGAGAGAATGTCTCTTCAAAGTCAATACCCTCCATTTGGGTATATCCTTTTGCAACTAATCGAGCTTTGTATCGATTAATCGATCCATCTGCTTTCCTCTTTACTTTGAGAATCCACTTATTCCCAATAGCCCTTCGTCCCGGAGGACGATTGACTAAATCCCAAACTTGATTATTTCTCATTGACTCCATTTCTTCATCCATTGCAACTTTCTATTCTTTTCTAACTGAGCTGCTCAAAGCTTCCTCAACTGTTCGAGGTTCCTCATCATCAATTGGGAGAACCATCAATGCCTCATTCTTAATATCAAACCTTCTCCGAGAAATAATCTGACGACTACTTCTTCGAAGGTTAGACTGTTGAGAAACTGACTCATTCAGTGGAAAATTACTCCCACTCGATTGACTAGATTCAGGCATCTCCTGATCTGTTCATAAAGGAACATTATCCTCCTCCTCTATCTCATATAGAGGAATTGTCTTATCAACTTCACCTCGTGTTGGGAACTCGGTTTCTAGAAAAGTAGCATCTCTTGACTCTATTTTAGAGATGGTTCCATCTTGTCGCTCACCAATAAAAACATAACCCTTAGAAGTCTCAGAGTACCTTATAAAGATACACTTCTTACCTCTGGATCCTAATTTTCCATATTCGTGAGTCTTATCATGAACGTAGGCAGCTGACCCCCAAGGTCTCAGATTACTCAAATCTGATTTTCTACCTGTCCAATGTTCATGTGGGGTAGATGGAACTGACTTTGAAGGAACTTTGTTAAGTATATAGGTCGCAACTAATAATGCATCTCCCCAAAAGGAGATTGGCAAATTAGCCTGTGCCATCATAGACCTAACCATTTCAAGAAGAGTCCTATTTCTTCTTTCAGCAACCCCATTTTGCTGTGGAGTTCCAAGGATAGTTAGCTGTTTAATAATCCCTTTCTTATTACATATTGTCTTGAACTGATCAGACAAATATTCTCTTCCACGGTCAGTGCGCAAGGTTTTAACCTTACATTCCAATTGATTCTCAACTTTGTTCAAGTAACGAATAAAGCAATCCAATGCTTCAGATTTGTGAGAAATCAAATACACATGACCAAAACGTGTGAAGTCATCGATAAATGTAATGAAATAAGAACTCTCATTTCTAGCCTTCACATTCATTGGACCACAAATATCCGAATGAATTAATTGCAATGGTGATTCAGCCCTAATAGTCTTACCAAATGGTTTTCTAGTCGTCTTTCCCGCAAGACAATGCTCACATATAGACAACTTAATCTTAGCATCAGTGCCTAATAGGCCCTCCTTAGCTAATCTATTCATTCGTTTTTGTCCTATATGTCCCAATCTAGCATGCCAAATTTCATCATTAACATCAGCATTACTAGCATGCCAAACCAGACGAGCTAACACTGTTCGTACATAACGACAGTAAACAGAACACTAATAAACTAGATAGGCCAACACTACTACCACTAGGACAAACACTAGTGTAGCAGCCAACATTGTCCCTATTAACCTGGACTTATTTAGGATAATCTCATATGGGGCAGCTTCAGGATTCTCTATCAGATTCATTTCTGGATCTTCCTCAAGCATCTCCTGGTCCTCTTCAGACTCTTTAGGTTCTTCTTCACCCATATAATGAAGTAGTTCCTCACACAGTACTGAATATGTGACACGCCCTTCATGACGCCCTCATACATAGTCTGCTATTATCTTGGGATACTCTGGCAATGAATGCATCAATGCCCAGATCCTATAACTGTGCAGGACTGGAAACTCTTCTTGCTCAAGTTTCCAAATTAGTCTATCTAGCCGTCTAACATGTCCGTCGACTCCATAAGAAGACTTATACTCTATCTCCTGAATCTCCTCTCGGAGCTGGTTTCACCGCACTTCGCGACGAGTCAATGTGGTAATCGTCCGTGCCATCTGAAAAATTGAATTTAAATAAGTCAGTACAAAATCGACTAACCAGTACAAAACCAGTTTAATTCAATTTATATAGGCATACCATCATTATAAATTAAGAAAAATAAATCTTCTCGATTTTCAGGAGTTTAAGTCGATTGACCCATTAGACCGATCAATCGGGAGTCCGGATGTTAAACTTAGTCTATTGTCCTTATTAGAATTAATCTAATTGGACCTATGTTCTATTATCGTTTAAGCCTAGTTGAGTCAACCTCAGACTTATTGATCAAACTTAGGTCTGTTTTATTCATCCAATGCCCATTGTATTAAGTCTGACCCATTAGAACAAATCTAATTTTTATGATCAAATCTGATACACCAGAACTAATCCGGTCATATTTGATCAACCCAACTTCTGTAATCAAGATCACCCTAATTAATTCAATAATAAAACAAACTGGTTAAACCAACAAATAATTTAAACCAACTTTAGGTATCATTGAATCAAATTGGTCTGCCTAAATCAATTAATAATTTAAACCAGACCTGGGTTTGATTGATCAAGTTGGTAGGGTTTTATTTCGGTAAATTGAACCATAAATTAATTAAATATTTTTATTTATTAACTAAATACATATAGATATGTATTATTAATTAATAAATAAATATTTAATAAAATTTTAGGCACCGTTCGTGAAGAAGAAAAAATTAAAATTGCATGCAGTTTTTTTCTTCACGTTTTTGGTTTTTTTTTTTTCCTAGTCTTCATCAAAAGTTCTGTTCATGCCTTTTTCACTCTTGAATCGATTCATGCCTACTCTTGAATCGATTCAAGTGCATGCAAAAAATAAAAAAAACATAACTTACTGTGCTTCGTAAAATGGCACTGTTCATGCGGTTTTTTTTTCTCTTTAATCGATTCGTGAATCGATTCAAATGCAAGTTTTTTCACTGTGCTTCATCAAAAGCACTGTTCATCTCACTTTTTCTTCTCTCTTTGATCGATTGAAGAATCGATTAAAAATTTCAATCGATTAATGAATCGTTTCAACACTGTTCGTGTTATTTTTTTTATTTTCAATCGATCCAACAACTATGCACGATTTTGAATTGATTGAATTACATTTCAATCGATTCAATTCAATTGAATCGATTGATTAATCGATTCAATTGATGAACAGTATTCACTGTTCATCGTCTTCTTCGCGACAGAAGAAGAAAAACGCGAATTTTTTCGCATCGATTTTCATGCTTTCAAATCTAGCACGCTCTGATACCATTGTTAGCCCAGATGGCATGAAAATCGAAACTAAGCAAAGATAAAACAATGCGGAAACTATAAACACTCACAGTGATCTCCCGAAGAACTGCAATCGAAGACGTCGATCGATGAAGAGATTGCCGCTGTCGGAAGCACGATCACGGAACTGCTGGAAAGCGCTTCAAGGTTCACGAGCCAAATCCCAACCTACGGATGTTCTCCCTTTGCTCGCACACGATCACCTCCACTGCTCCTCTGATCACCTCGATCGCTTGCTCGCTGTTCACCCCCTCGATTACGATTGCTCTTGGACGCCATCTAATATAGCTAGCAAAACATCGGTTACCAACCGATGCTTTGATGACTAGCTTTCAATGGAGGAAGATGAAGGATCGGCACCCCTTCATCTTCCCGACGTTGCAATTGATGCAACGTCTAACATATTTAACATTAACAAAGTTCAGTGCAGTATAATTCTCTAACATTGTTAAAAACATCAGAGAAATCCTATATAGCAAAGGCAAAGTACACGTGGTGATGCTAAATATATCGAAACAAACCACCAAGTTATAAAAGATATGGTCTTGAATGCAATAAAATGTTTACAAAGAATTATATGTTGGATTTGTGGGGCAAACAAAGCAACATACATAATTACTGAAACATATAGGACTTGGTGAAATGGTATAAGATCCTATTATTTTAGAGTCTGCCAGCTAATTCCCCTTACAATTCTACTTAAAACATCAACATGTTATTTTGAACATCTATATGGCATCAAAATGCAATCTGCCAGTCGATTGAAATATACATATGGTGGACTAGCTATACTCAGATCCGACAACAATAAGCTTAATAATAATTTTTTGGCCAACATGGTAACAAGAGGATTCATCAGGCACAGATTTGAAGGAGCATTCTAGATGCTGTTAACTAATCTCGACAACATTGGAGTGTAAAATGAGAAAAGCAAGAAGGCCATGCGAACCATGTTCTGTGAGCTGCAATTGGTTCATCTTTAGGAGATTCCACTTTCGGAGGAGCATGCTCAGCTTTTGGAATTTTTGATTGTGTCGGAGAATTCTGCAATTCTTATTTTGTTGGCACTGGGTGCACTAATTCACTGGCCTACCAAAGATCCATTTCTTTCTTCTGCCAATCTGCAACAGATTACCTTAGAATATCAAAATTTTGAAGCCTGCTATGATGAGTGGATGAAACGTTGATGAGCTCATTCCAAATTCTGAAGACTGCTGCTTCTTCTTTATGATGAGTGGATGAAACGTTGATGAGCTCATTTCAAATTCTGAAGCCTCCTGCTTCATTAAAGAAAAAGTTTAGCTTTGGCACTACATCTAGAACTAGAACCCTTTCGTTGTGTTGTTGCATAAACTAAAGAATTCATTCTATTGGATTAAGGTATTAGGCATTTTATTTTGTTCTGAATGAAGGTTCCTGAAATTTTCATCACAATTAAAGCTAGATTTTGTATCTAAGTAATTAAATATAAGCTCCTAAAGAATACAAGAAAAATAAACCAAGTTCACAAAATAGTGTATTATTCGATAAGATTATTTTATCTTTCTCAATCCAGATTTTCTTATTACTGTATGGTGTGAATTGTGACCTTTATTTTCAGCTTTAAGAGTGAAAATTTCTTTTGCATAATACTAATGGTATTGTTTTCTGTGGTAGATACATAGTGGTAGGTGTTTTGTCCTAGTCTCAAGACGACAAGAGATTTCTTTTGCATATGCAAATCGTTGTCTTCGAGGGCGACTAGTTATTTTGTGCTTTTTTGTTTTAAATTCGAATGTCAATATCTACTTTGAAATAGAACTATTTAGTCTTTGTGTATAGTTGACTTCTCCTGTAAATACTAATATTTTGTAGTTGAATTCTATTATTTTGGTATGAGTTTGAAATCATTAGCTGAGCTGATTAAATGCTATTTTATATGTCAAATTCGAATCTGGACATGGTAAAAGAAAATTAATAATTTTGTAAATATAAAAAAATGATTTTGTAAATAGATTTTTTTAATTTTGTTAATATTTTTATTTTAAAAAGTCAACGCTTTTAAAAGCGTTGCAAAAGTGTTGTCTTTGCCAAAAACAACAACGCTTTTAAAGCGTTACAAAAATGTTGTTTTTGTAAAAAAAAGACAACGCTTTTAAAGCATTGCAAAAGTGTTGTCTTTGTCAAAAAAAAAAAAAACAACAACACTTTTAAAGCATCATAATAATGATATTTTTGCAAAACATAAACAACGCTTTTAAAGCGTTGCACAAGCATTGTCTTTGCTACAAATGATAACGCTTTTAAAGCGTTGTCGTTGAGCACACTTTTAACAACAGTGCTTTTAACAACGCTTTTTCACCAACATAGACAACGCTTTTTAAAGCGTTGTCTATTAGCTTTTTTCTTGTAGTGACTAGTTCAAGCTTCGTCTTACGTCTCAAATCTGGGGACCTGCCCTACCTGTGAATGGCTAGGAATTATGTGACTGATGACGCGAGGCGGTTTAACTCCCACCCTCCCTTGACTGTTGACTGCCACGTTCTGTTGACCATTGACTGTCACGTCCCCTTGACTTCTGACTGTTACATCCCCTTGACTTTTGACCTCCTGGCCTTATCAGGCCCTTCCTTTACACACCGTATCACAAACCTCCCCTCCAAGTCTAGTCGAAGGAGGCTCAAGTCTGACTGACTAGAGCCTGGCACACTTGTGACTCAACCTATATACAAGGGACTAGCATGTGGCTAACTATCTTTGCAAAGACTAAAACTTGTATCACTGTCCCAGTGCTGCTATTGGCCCGGTGATGGTGGTGATGTTTGAACAGATGAAGGCAAAACAAACGCTCATGTTGTTGACAAGTGGTCGCAAGAGTCGTGCTTGATCACACCTCGTGCTGGGGCGAGAGTCTATAGCCCGACCGAGAGGTCGATAATCTCGAGAGTAAGCTCGCTTATAACTTGTGCTGGGGCGAGTGTCTGGAACACCGACCGAGAGGTCATTGGTCATGAGAGCATGCTCACTTATAACTCGCGCTAGGGAGAGAGTCTGGAATGTCGACCGAGAGGGCGTTGGTCTGGAGAGCATGCTCGCTTATAACTTACACTGGGGGAGAGTCTGGAACACCAACCGAGAGGTCGTTGGTCGTGAGAGCATTCTCACTTATAACTCGCACTGGAGCAAGATTCTGGAATGCTGACCGAGAGGTCATTCGTCGCGAGAGCATGATCGCTTATAACTCGCTCTGAGGTGAGAGTCTGGAACACTGATCGAGAGGTCGTTGGTCGTGAGAGCATGCTCTCTTATTACTCGCTCTAGGGCAAGAGTCTAGAACGCTGACCAAGAGGTTGTTGGTTGTGAGAGCATGCTCGCTTATAACTCGCAGTGGGACAAGAGTTTAGAACACCTACCGAGAGGTCACTGATCTCGAGAGCATGCTCGCTTATAACTTGCGCTAGGTGAGAGTCTAGAACATCGATCGAGAGGTCTTTGGTCGTGAGAGCATTTTCACTTATAACTCGCGCTAGGGCGAGTGTCTGGAATGCTGACCGAGAGGTCATTCGTTGCAAGAGCATGCTCGCTTATAACTCGTACTGGGGCAAGAGTCTAGAACGCCGATCGAGAAGTCGTTGGTCACGAGAGCATGCTCACTTATAGCTCGCACTGGGGCAAGAGTTTGGAACGTCGACTGAGAGATCGTTGGTTGCAAGAGCATGCTCACTTATAACTCACTCTGGGACGAGAGTCTAGAATGCCGACTGAGAGGTCGTTGGTCGTGAGAACATGCTTACTTATAACTCACGCTGGGATGAGAGTCTGGAATACCGACTGAGAGGTCGTTGGTGAGCAAAGGAAATGCTCCCGTGGACTTAACTTCTGCAGCCTTTGGCACACCCTGGGGTCATGATTCCCACTCTATACTTAGGCATTGGCCAAATTTGAATCTTACTCTAGGTTCAAGGCTAGGACGAGGTGCTAAATTCTGATCAACGCTTCCCGCCGCCTTCTACTCCTATTCCCAAGGTAACCGCATGGAATTGTTGATTCACTACAACAAAATCCCTCATAGACATCAGTGGAACAACAACGGTTTTAAGCAAAAACCGATGTCTTTGAGTATTTTACACCGGTTTTTCCAAAAACCGGTGTCTATGAGCGTAGATTTTAGCTCATAGACATCGGTTTTTTAGGCGATGTCTATGAGCGCCCTTTTTTTCGTTAATAGACACCGATTTTAACAGCGGTTTTTAAAACCCGATGTCTATGATAAAATAAAATAATTTAATTTTTCCACCAATATTTAGCCGAGCAACACTTCAATATTTCCTCCAAACCTAAACCTATATCGCGTCGTCCACCCCCTTCCTAGATCGACGCCCCTTTCTCCCGATTAACACGACGCCCTTGCTTCTCCACGATTGAGTCTCTATTTCTTTGCAGGCATCTCAGCTCCGGACACGAAGAACACTCACTTCATCCCATCGCTGACGAGACTCCGCCTCTGCCTCCTTCCAGGTACGCAGCCAAATCTTCGTTTCCACATCACTAGATGTTAGGGTTTTTATCCTTTGACCTCTCCTTCCAGGAACGCAATTGTCTTGCTTCCCTCGGCATCATCTCTCCCCTAATAATCGGGCCACCGTCGCTTCGCTACTAGCTTTGGCTCCCCTCTCGAAGCCCTTCTGCAAGCGTCGCCGCCTTTGCTACGCCGTCCTCAAAGACGACGCCCCTCCAGAGGAGATGTCGTAGCAAAGTACAGGTGAGGGAGTCGGCGCAGCTATTGAAGAAAGGCCTAGTGCGTTCTCTACTTCTCCTTCATCTTCCAGATAGTTCGAAGTTTAGTTTCGATTCCCAAATCGGCATAGTCTTATCCTCCTGTTTAAGTTAATTAGTTGGTTTGTTAATAATGTTACCATTGAGCAACATTATTTTTGCAATTTATCTGTGTTCGAGTTTTTGGATGAAGTTGCCCTAAATCACCCTTTCTAATGTCTGGATGCAAGGTTGCTGATGGATATGGTAATATGTTGGTATGTGATTGCCTGGACTATTTTTTTCATAATAAATTTTTATATATTTTTTATGAGTAGAAATATTTTCTAGAGCTTAAATTTAACTTCTTGTAAGAAAGTAATTTGAACTTCAATTTGAGTATGCGAATCTTTATCTGCTATACAAGAAACTCTGTTCAGTCTATTTTCAGTATTTTAATAATTTTTGTTTTCATTCAGGTAACTGTAGTTGGGATAAATACTGAATGGGGTTTGTTGATGGCTAGTATTTCAGAGGATACTGGTGGAGAAACTCCACTGCATCTTTTTTCTGAATTGTGAATTCTATTTTATGCCCCGTGCAAATTTTGCTGTCAAGCCTACTTTTTTTTCTTGCTTTCTGTTATAGGTACGCTTGAATGCTGTTGCTACCTTCATTGGTATAGTAGGGCTGACTATAGCTGCTGGTGTTCTAGTAGTCCTGCTGGTTTGGTAAGAAACATTCTTCTCCACTTTATGACAACATTTTGTAATTCTCATTTGTCCTCCCTGTCTGTTTCAGATACTTTACTGGACATACAAAGAACCCGAATGGATTTGTTCAATTCATAAAGGGATAGACAGGTATAAAATGTCCTAGATAGCATGAATTAAGGGGCTACCGGTAAGCTGTTTCTTGGATAGCTACATGTTGGTGCTTGAGGTTGCCTATTTGAGTTGGTGATTACTAGCTGAGAATGGTTCTTTATAGTAATAATGTCCTGAAGGATTTGAATTATTTGAGGGACAAATTTGAGTTACACCATTGGGGATAGTCAGATTGGCTGATGGTTCCTGTGTTGTTTTTCGCTTTATTGCTTATGTATTGTTTGCTAGATTCTTCATCAGATCGAGATAGGCGACGAAGATGAAGAGTCTGAAAGCTCAGATTTAGAAAGTAATGATGATTTGGAATTGTCAAAAGTCACTGAAATGAGACTTCTTCCTTCATATGCTGGAAAGTGTATCCTTGCTATCATGCATGCCTCATATTGTCTCCAAAATTTTGCCTTTTGCGAACTCAGTGAATCAAACTTGTTGCAGTCAATTATATTATACTTATTTTTCCCCTAATGTGATAAACACTTTAAATTGTTGCAGTCTCCATGTCCTGAATTTTCTGACCAATAGTTCCTTAGAATTCTTCCATTTTCTTTTGCAAATATCAGATGATACTGTAGTTGATTAACTTAATGAATGACAGTGAGACGTGCAATTCCATGCTTCATTCTGTTTTATCATTGTCTTGGTTCTATTCTTATGTTTCTTATTCTGTTTCAACGTTTTCTGTCTCATTAGTCTTAGTTTACCACTTCTGAAACCTACTGGCATTTCACCATTCACTTTAATCCATTATTAATTGATTTTTGTAGCCAATCTCAAATATTATCATCAGAAATAGCTTGATTATGATGTTAACAGTAGACAAACATGTCTTCTATCGTTGTTAACTCTTGTTAAAGAAATATGGCATACATCATGGTCATTTTTATTTAATATTGATGAAACAATTTTGCACCCATCATATTGATAACCATGATTTTACTATACTATTCTCATTCACATAATCATGGTTTAATGTAATTTCATATATAGAACTCATATTTACATTACATTTTTATACTTTGTATCAATTTTGGACCTAATTGCAAATTAGTCTATTTTCATGGTATTTAATGCTAATATTTGCTTATTATTTTGTAGGCATCAAAAGGGTCATGGACCCGATCAGATCAGGCTGCATTTGGGCTCAAATCAAGGGCTAAACAAGAAGATCAAGCCTCGGAGCATTATAGGCCGTTCATCCAAAATTGAGTAGATCTGAGCCATCCGTTGAAGATCCGGCCGATCCAACTTAAAGGGGAGCAGATCTGAGCCATTTATGAAGATCCAGAAGTTTTGATCCAGATCTGAGTTCATCCAGCCATTGATCCAGTCGGATTAATCTGGACCGTTCATTGAAGACTGGGATGATCTGGACCATCCAGTGATGATCTGATCGATCCGACCTATAGGAGAGTAGATCCAGACCCTAGATCAACATCAGTACATTCAGATCGGATTTTGGATGACTTTCCACCGTTGATCTAGCCCAAATGAATCTCAGCCGTTGGATCTGAACTGAGGAGGTTTAAAAACCTGCGTGAGAAGCTACAGTAGCTGGGCTCGGTGTGTTCGCGATTTTGCTACAGTGCCATCTTCTTCTTCCTTGCGGCGCCGAGTTCCCATTCCATAATCCAGATCCGGTGGCTTTTTCTTCTTCACCGACGACAACTTCCAGCTGCCGGCGATCATCTTCCGGTGATCAGAGAGCTTGAGGGAGGTTTCCCGATTGTGATTTGGGTTCTTCATCGCCGCATACCCGATCGATGGAGGTTTCCATATCGGCGTTATTCGCTTCCACCAGAGCTTAAAGAGAGGTTTCTCAGATGCTTCTGATCCTATTCCGATTCCCATACCGCAGCAAACCTGGGTCGATTTGGCCGATAGATCCGGTTTGCAAACTCACAGAATTCTGCTCTGTTTCTTCGGATTGTGAGGTTACCAGCTGGATGTGAGCTTAGAGGGAGGTTTCCTGTAGCTGTGATCATTCTCTGGTAATAGTTGGAAGCTAGGGATTTGGTTGTTGAATGCTTAAGGGGTTCCGAGAGCATTTCTGTTGTTTCACAGCAGAGAGGAGAATGTTTGAAGCTCGGTTTGGTTTGTGGAATGCTAGGGTTTAGATTTCCTTGTTCTTGTCTTTAATTTGTTTTCAAACTAGCTCAGATCATCATATCTGATTTCCTTTACCTTGCAATTCAGATGTTGTTTCAGTTTTGATAGTTGCTTTCTTTGATTGTTTGCAATTCAAACCCTGTTTAGCTACTAACCTAGTTTATAATTACAGTCGTGTTTTCTGCAATTCCTTTAGTTTTTAGTCTTCAATTCAGAAAATCTTTGTTCTAAACTTGGATTTGTTGTGATAAAGATTGAGCACAAATGATGAAAGAATCACTTAGTCTTAACATTGATACCTCTGTTAACATTCTTGATTGAGGTTGTGAATTGAAGTTTTGCTAATTAATGGATTAGTTTCAATGATGCAAATTTGAGGAGTGAATGAATTATTGATCTATGAGTGTGATTCGGAGTTGAATGTTAGCTCGATTCATGCAAGAATTGTTTGGTTTCAAGCTTTAAATGTTGATTTCTTATTTCAGTTATTGTATCTTAAGTTCTGTGATTGTTAATTGGGATATATAGTGATTGATTCATTTGACTAAATGATGCATAAATCTGAATTTAACTGTGGCCTATTTGATGAGGAGGAAATGGATCATGTTTCGATGAGAATGAATTCTCTTTGATGCTATTCTTGACCTAGTTGGAATTAGAATTTGATTGGAACCAATTCCAGAACGCACACTAACTAGTTAACCTTGGAAAAATACGACTCGGGACTCGTTACTACAATACTTGTTTTAATTTTAATTGAGTTCCAATCTTTATTAATTTGGGATGCCTTGTGACATGCAAAAAGGCCGACACCAAATTTTGGCGCCGTTGCCGGGGACCAACTAACTAGTAGTGTGTATAATTTTAGATTGTGTATTGATTGATTTTATTTGTTAGCATGTTGATTGATTTGATTGCTTATTTCTCTTTTGTATTTTCATGTTGGGTTGTTCTTGAATTATTAATTGCTTGTACTGTTCATGTTTTCATGAGATTGAAACTTTATGCTCTAGAATCTTCTAACATTGATTTGTAGTGTTGTTTTGAAAGAACAGGAGATTTCTTTAGCATGGATCCATATTTTCAGAATTTTGGAGGTGGAATGGAGAGTTATCAGTGTTTTCAGCCTGAGTATCAGTTTTACCCAAATTTGGATCAACAAAATAGGTATGAGTCATTTTCAAATGGTTTTAATTCTAATTGGGTGGATAATTCATGTTTCAGGTATGAAAATGCACAAGGACCATTTGTTGAGCCATATCCTACCTACCAGAGTTCATATGGATTTCAAGAAGTTTCAACAAATTTTATCCCACAACCTTTTCAACAAAACGAACCTCAGATGGATGAATCAACATGGAAACTCAGAGAGATGATGCAACAAATGATCGAACATCAAGAGCAACAATTTTCAAGGATTCAGAACATACAGATTCAATTAGATCAAATTACATCATCTATTAATCAGCCGCAAGCACAAAACTCCAGTGGAGAGATGGAAAGTAGCGATTCTGTCAGGCCTGACCCTACTCCCATTACTTCACACGAATTTTCTAATATTTTTTGTGATGATTATGTAATTATGCAAGTTTCTGATCCTAATGATTTTGTTGTTGAAGATGTTGTTAGTGATTCAGGTTCTGAATATGTTTTTGAAGATGATTTAAGTGTAGGGGAGTGCTTACTGGAAGCATTACCTCAAGAATCACCAAGAGTTGAAGATGTAAGTGTAGGGACTTGTGCTATGGAGCCAAGCACCCAAGAATCACTACATGAGGATGAACCATCACCAGAACCACAGTTTGAGCCATTATTTAATGAAGAGGAGGTAACAATCACCACTCCAGGTACCGTTCAAAACGACAAGGTGAGTATTTTTTATGATTCATCAGAAAATTCAATAGAGGTACCATTTGTTGATTTCATTAGTTGTGATTCATTTCTTGATAAATTTTCTACCCACACTAATATTCTCCTATTTTCTTTTTACCCCACATGCGTGTGGGAGGGATTTACCTTTATTGATGTTGTAGGAGAACATAAGCTTCCGGAGTGGATGCTTACACTGAACCGCTTAAGACCTCCGGAAAGAATTTGCAATGGAAAAATGGTCAATAAAAAGAAATTGAGTGGAATCAAAAATACTCCATTTCCGATGTGGATTCTTTTGCTAAATCTTCTTCGACCTCCGGAATTAAAGGGGAGTTGGTTCTAATTTTGCTTTATCTTGCATTTTAATTCATGCTTAGTTAATAAATTCTTACTTTATACGTTCCTCTAGTTTTATACCTTTCATTTGCACTTTGTTTTTACACTTTGCATTTTATTTTGTATTTTACTTTCATACTTTGCATTTAGTTAGTACATAGCATTTCATTTGAATAATATTCTTCATGGAAATTTTCTAAGTAATATTTTTAAGATGGTAAAATTTTTTTAAATTTGATCATCAATTTTAGGTCATTTTACATGATTGGATGCTTTTCTTACATGATATTAGTTAAATTGGTAGTGGATTCCAATTTGATCGATTGAGCTTGTTTGCATATAAAAATACCTAGAGAAGACCACTTTAATCCTATACTTTATTTTATTTTTTTTGTGTGACATGCACTCACAACAATTGAAACTCTAGAACTTGCTTAGTTTCTTTTCAAAGCCATAATAGCATATGTATGCGTGAATATAAAGGATATTTGTCATTCTTGTTCTCTCACAATTTCAAATTCCTTTCTCCACAATTTTCTTAAAATATTCTTGTCTAGCATTCAAATCCCTTGATTATCTTTGCTTGTCAATATTTCATTGAGAGTTTGGATAAATTTCTTGATGAGTTGGATTGACTAGATGAACAAAGATTGAAGTGTGGGGGAGGTGTTGAGTGTGAGTTTTTTAGAAGTGAAATTCTGCTGGAGTTTGTTAGCTGGAATTTTTGATTACCCTGATGCTGGAATGTGGAGTTTTGAGTGGAAATTACACACTTGGATAAAGAATTACTTCCAACTTCAAAGTACTGTAATTTCCAGAACTTATCAAATCTGTGTAACATGTTTGTTGGTGTGTTTTGTGCCAAGCTTAGTTCCAAATTCCTAGAATTGTTACTGCTAGGTTACATTAACTTGAATTGTATGAATGGAGTTTCAAGAAGGCAGGAATGTGCAGGGACACTACAGAACAGAGGAAAGGAAAAGGATCAATTGTGCCAACATTCAGAAATTTTGAGTTGTATTCTAGATTCCTGAAGCTGAATTCTGTTGCTGATTTTCAGATTCCAGATTTCAATCTGATAAATTCTGCAATATTTGATTCTGCAGAGATGACACTAATGGAACAACAATTACATGTTGGTGTAATAAATTTGATGATGTTTGAATTGAAGCTCCTATAGATTAATTGTTCTTGTTATGTATCCTTCTGGAAAGCTAGTCTTTGATAGACAATGATATTAGGGGTTACTGGAATTGGAAATGCAGACACTTGTAGATTGAAGAAAGACAAAGGAAGTGGAAAGCAAGAGTAGCTGATTACTGAATGGACAGGGATAAAAAAAAATGTGAATCAACACAAAATTAAGATATTAAATTCTGTTCTTTTCCTTGTAGTTGTTGCTGTTGAAGAAGGTGCCAGAATCACAAGTAACATGTACATGGTACCTGCAATTCTATAATTACTGCAGACAAAGAAACAGGAGCCAATTACAAGCTGTGAAAGTTGCCACTTAAACAGAGAAATAGAAACTGATCAAATTCTGGACAGTGAGTGGCTATTGACAGCAAATAAAGGTTGATGTTAGATATAGAAGCAGAAATGAAGGCAACAGTGAAGGATTTTCAGTTGTGAAGTGTTTTTGAAACTGATGTTTCAACTTGGATTGATCTTGATTTGGGAATGTGAACTGGTTAAATGCAGAAATGCTATTGTGGAGTAATGGCAATGATGGAGATTAAGGATTTGCTGAAAATTCAGAAATTCTGAGATCTGATTGTGTATCAAGTTTGTATCACGATTCAAGAGTAGCAGTTTAATTAGAGAATGGACCAAGTGAAGCTTTTCTGGGTGCAGAAGTAAATGGTATTCGAGTTCTTCCATGATTTCTACAAGCTTTATATTTTAATAGCAAGAATTTGATGTTCTACAGTCCAGATAATCCAGAGGGAGGAAGCAATTTTGAAATTCTACAGAAATGCAGGAATGAATGCAAAGATGAAGGATGCTGTCTGAAAATCAACTTGGTTTGAGAATATTTACTTTGTTAATCAAGGGATATGTATAACCTGAAATTTTCAGAGTTCTGAAATTTATTTTGTGGATGGTTTGTTCCTTCATTTGATTAGCCGGCTGTTTAAATTCTTTTAGATTTTGTTGTTGAAAATGAATTGTAGCCATTTGGAGATACTGAGACCTGTAAGTTGGAAATGATATGGTTGTCTTTCAAAGGAAGGAGTTGCTGATTTTTGCAATTTGTTGTTGGAATTTGGAGCAGGAGCAACAGAATAGAAGCTGCACCTTTATGATTTGCAGCCTAAATCCATTCTGAAACAGAGAGGGTAGTGGGAACAGAATCTGTTAATTCCAGCATCAATTGATACCTTTAGTCCGGATGAAATGTATATGGTTTGAATTTAAGCTACCTTAGGTTTCCATATCTGAACTTATGCAACAATTCTGTATTTACAAATGTTGGTTCAGTATGCAAATTGAAGAGAAAATGCAGAAACAGAGATGTTGCTATGCTGGTAATTTGATCATTATGGATCCAAATTCGGAATTGAATTGGTGAGCATCATTTTACTTATGAAGCACTTGGAGATAGCATCATTTGATCTGAAAAGAAGGAAGACAGGGTTAGTAATTGATACTCAAGCAGTGAAGTAAAATGCTGGCAACAGAACTGCAAAATTGAAGTACAGTCTATTTCAGATTTGTATCAAGATTTGGAATGTAATATTCAAATGACAGAAGCTTAATCAAAATTTAAGAGTAAGCTGGAAATAAATGTTGAGAAATGATAAGGGGCTGTATTCTTTGCTGATCAATTCCATTCAAGATAGCATCAGAAACTTAATGCTGAATCTGAAATTACAGGAATTCAGTGCTGTTATCAGAGGATAAAAGCTAGGTAGCACCTTAATTCTTTGAGCTGGATCCTGAATATGAAGTCTAAAACCATATTCCTTGCTGAAATGCAGAATTGAAGATCTTCAAGTTCCAAAATTGCTGTATGGTTTGTGATTTCTGGAGTTTGTGCAATATCTGTACAATGGTTCTTGAGATGCTGGTACAAGTAATAACTGGAAAATTTTAGTTTAACATGGTACAGCTGGAGTTTGAAAATCAGAACTTAGTTGTTGCTGACCAAATTGAGAGGCTGGATTTCTGATTGTTGCTGTTGATGACAACAATGCTGTCTGAATTCTGGAACTGAAGGCTAGGGTCTGACCAGAAGTGTATCAAAAGACTAGAAGCAACATCTAAACAAGGAA
Source organism: Zingiber officinale (assembly GCF_018446385.1). NCBI lineage: Eukaryota > Viridiplantae > Streptophyta > Magnoliopsida > Zingiberales > Zingiberaceae > Zingiber > Zingiber officinale. The sequence continues at coordinate 13,736,792 of NC_055995.1, forward strand.
GTAACTCGAGTTTAGTCCTATATGAAGCAGAATAAATGGTATTTCAGCCTTTAAAGTCCTCTACAAATTCAAGAACTGAATCTGAAATTCAGTAACTCAATTGACAGAATCCTGAGACAATAAGTCTGTGGTTTTGAAACTCAATCCAATTCAAGTTATCAGTAGCAACAGATTTTAATTCTGTTGAACTAGTGTATCAACTGAAGTTTGAAACCATGAATTTTCGGAAGCTGAAAACCTTGAATTCTTGCTGAATTCGATTACTGGAATGTTCCTGCAGAATTTAAATTTGAGTTGAGAAATGGACTAGAGATGCAGAATTAGAAAGCTGTAGCAGTGAGAAAATGCAGCTCTCGGAAAAGGTTTATGAATCTGTTCACTTGCTGCTAATATTCAGTAACAACTTAAATTGGACTTCTGTTATTCCAGTAGCTTCACTCATTATGACTTGAGCTAGTGTTTCTTTGAAGTCCACAGGTTGAAGATGAATTCAGGAAACAGAATCAGTGCATCTCTGTTCTTGGTTCTGATTTTTGTTCTTTTGGAAACAATTGTCTTTCTTGTTGTAAATTTCAAAGTGGAGTCTCAGACCTATGCTACAGAAGAGAAAAGGTATCAGTGGACACATCTTTATTGAATCTGTTAATGACAGAAACAGAGAGCAAAAATCTGTAGCAGAAAAGTGATAAAACAGTGGTTAAAGAGTGTTAATATATTGGAAAAATGTGTTGTTCTATTGCCGAGACGGCCAATACTTTAAGTGTGGGGGAGGGAACTCTTCTCCACTACTTCTCCACTACATGATGTGAGATTGTTAAGCTTCCAAATTGCTGAAATTGAAGTGGAAAAATAGTGAAAGAAAAAGATTTTTTTTTTTTTTTTGAAAATTGACACATTCAAGAGAGTATCAAAAGGGAGACAATGTATCAAGATTCTTTGTTTGCCATCAAATTGAAGGGGAGGTTAGCTTGATCTTTTGAATTGGTAATAACAAATGGTATTCATCTCTTTATACATCAAAATGGTCAACTCATCAAGTATACTCCTCCAATACTCTCATCTTCTCATTTTCTTCATTAATGCCTTTTCTTTTGCCTATTTCATCCATTTCAATTGTTCTTTATGCTTCCATTTCAATTATTCATGATAAATTCCTTTTGATTCATGTATGCTATGTTTATAGTGGTGGAGAATTAGACACTAAGCAAGCTTATGGTAGTGAAATGTTGTGAGTTGCATTGAGTGAGCTCCACTAATACATATTTTGAGTGTGAGAGCTAGAATAGGTAAATCCCTTGTGAGATTGCATCTTGCTTAATTTTTCAATTGGATTGAAACTACCATACCTACTGAATATTGTTTGGATTGTATTCATGATTGTTGTGATCTTTAATATGGTCTTAGTTAAATTCTTTTTACTATCTTTTAGGTATTGCTAGGGAATTTTCTATGGAGATGATTTTTAGTTTTCTTTACTTTCACGGGACGTTCAAGAGTAAGTGTGGGGGAATTTGATAACCATGATTTTACTATACTATTCTCATTCACATAATCATGGTTTAATGTAATTTCATATATAGAACTCATATTTACATTACATTTTTATACTTTGTATCAATTTTGGACCTAATTGCAAATTAGTCTATTTTCATGGTATTTAATGCTAATATTTGCTTATTATTTTGTAGGCATCAAAAGGGTCATGGACCCGATCAGATCAGGCTGCATTTGGGCTCAAATCAAGGGCTAAACAAGAAGATCAAGCCTCGGAGCATTATAGGCCGTTCATCCAAAATTGAGTAGATCTGAGCCATCCGTTGAAGATCCGGCCGATCCAACTTAAAGGGGAGCAGATCTGAGCCATTTATGAAGATCCAGAAGTTTTGATCCAGATCTGAGTTCATCCAGCCATTGATCCAGTCGGATTAATCTGGACCGTTCATTGAAGACTGGGCTGATCTGGACCATCCAGTGATGATCTGATCGATCCGACCTATAGGAGAGTAGATCCAGACCCTAGATCAACATCAGTACATTCAGATCGGATTTTGGATGACTTGCCACCGTTGATCTAGCCCAAATGAATCTCAGCCGTTGGATCTGAACTGAGGAGGTTTAAAAACCTGCGTGAGAAGCTACAGTAGCTGGGCTCGGCGTGTTCGCGATTTTGCTACAGTGCCATCTTCTTCTTCCTTGCGGCGCCGAGTTCCCATTCCATAATCCAGATCCGGTGGCTTTTTCTTCTTCACCGACGACGACTTCCAGCTGCCGGCGATCATCTTCCGGTGATCAGAGAGCTTGAGGGAGGTTTCCCGATTGTGATTTGGGTTCTTCATCGCCGCATACCCGATCGATGGAGGTTTCCATATCGGCGTTATTCGCTTCCACCAGAGCTTGAAGAGAGGTTTCTCAGATGCTTCTGATCCTATTCCGATTCCCATACCGCAGCAAACCTGGGTCGATTTGGCCGATAGATCCGGTTTGCAAACTCACAGAATTCTGCTCTATTTCTTCGGATTGTGAGGTTACCAGCTGGATGTGAGCTTAGAGGGAGGTTTCCTGTAGCTGTGATCATTCTCTGGTAATAGTTGGAAGCTAGGGATTTGGTTGTTGAATGCTTAAGGGGTTCCGAGAGCATTTTTGTTGTTTCACAGCAGAGAGGAGAATGTTTGAAGCTCGGTTTGGTTTGTGGAATGCTAGGGTTTAGATTTCCTTGTTCTTGTCTTTAATTTGTTTTCAAACTAGCTCAGATCATCAGATCTGATTTCCTTTACCTTGCAATTCAGATGTTGTTTCAGTTTTGATAGTTGCTTTCTTTGATTGTTTGCAATTCAAACCCTGTTTAGCTACTAACCTAGTTTATAATTACAGTCGTGTTTTCTGCAATTCCTTTAGTTTTTAGTCTTCAATTCAGAAAATCTTTGTTCTAAACTTGGATTTGTTGTGATAAAGATTGAGCACAAATGATGAAAGAATCACTTAGTCTTAACATTGATACCTCTGTTAACATTCTTGATTGAGGTTGTGAATTGAAGTTTTGCTAATTAATGGATTAGTTTCAATGATGCAAATTTGAGGAGTGAATGAATTATTGATCTATGAGTGTGATTCGGAGTTGAATGTTAGCTCGATTCATGCAAGAATTGTTTGGTTTCAAGCTTTAAATGTTGATTTCTTATTTCAGTTATTGTATCTTAAGTTCTGTGATTGTTAATTGGGATATATAGTGATTGATTCATTTGACTAAATGATGCATAAATCTGAATTTAACTGTGGCCTATTTGATGAGGAGGAAATGGATCATGTTTAGATGAGAATGAATTCTCTTTGATGCTATTCTTGACCTAGTTGGAATTAGAATTTGATTGGAACCAATTCCAGAACGCACACTAACTAGTTAACCTTGGAAAAATACGACTCGGGACTCGTTACTACAATACTTGTTTTAATTTTAATTGAGTTCCAATCTTTATTAATTTGGGATGCCTTGTGACATGCAAAAAGGCCGACACCACATATTCAATTCATCAAAACCTTGAAGTCTGTCTTACAACAACATGTAGAACTTATACAATGGTTGGCAAAACCGATGATTTTTTTGTAGTTGTCTTTCTATCTTCTCTATGCCACTGAGCTCTTCTTTGATTGTGTATGTAATTGTCTGGTTCGTAAAACTCTTCAGGACCTGTTCAATTTAATCTGGATCCCTTCAATGAGCACAATGATGCTGATCTTTGGGAAGCGTTAGAGAGAGCTCATCAGAAGATGTGATTCGAAGGAATTCATTGGGGCTCGATGCAGAGGTATAGTTCATCTTATTCTTACAATGTGCATTGTCATCTTTTGTAATTGTTGGATGCTTTTCTAAAGCATAATTTTTTCATTGACATGTACTAAATCCTTGTTACAAGTGCTATGGTTGTTCAGGCTTGTACATATAAGCGATAGTTCTTGAATTCCTTTAATTGGTGAAGCATCTTAGGATTGTCTTTCGATGCACTTCTTTTCTCTGGATACCATGTCAGCGACTACAACAATGAATATGCTTATTTTTTTTATTTAACATACATGTGTCATACCCATTAGGTCTCGGAAGCCGGGGAGAATTTCAGCGTTGGATAAAGGCAACTTCTCAGTCTTTCACGAGCATTGTTAAGGATATCAAAGATTCTTGCCCTCGATGAAGCTACAACAGCAATGGATGTTAGAACTGATGCTCTTATCCAGAAAACAATAAGGGATAAATTCAAATCTTGCACGATGCTCATTGTAGCTGATCAATTGAATACCATCATCGATTGTGATCGGCTTCTTCTTCTCAGTGCCGGCAAGGTATTTCCTCTCAGTTCAATTACCATACAACTGGATGAACCAATAATCTACTTGAAGTTTTTTTTGTTCTCCTTATTGTCAGATTATGACTGGTTTCGAAATTGAGTTATTACTTAGTTTCACATATGAAGCTGTTGGGTTGTTGATGTCATCTTTTCCCTGGGTAGTATCGATGTTATTTTCCTCTCACTTATAAGCATTCAAACTTTGGATCATTATTATTGCTTGTACTTTGTAGTCTAGGTTTGGTTTGCAGCCATTGTGTTATTCTTTAAGAGGATTAACAAGGTTATCAAAATTCACATGAAAGATACAAACCAAAAGACGGGATTTGCATGTAGCAAATAGGTGGTGAACTGGCAATTCACTTAGTCTAGATTCTAGAAGAGTGTCTTAGCTGCTTACTTAGTTCTGATTGGTTATGAGATAATTCATGATGACGGTGCTTGATGGCGAACACCACTTGCATTGTCAGTCATTAATTGCATTGCAGAGACATGCTAGTTATATCGTTTACCTCTGTGATATCGAATATGATTTGTGCATGTTAACTAATAGATAAAATAGGAAAAAGTGATGACAGTCTGCTGTTTGAAATTTCATAGTCATTTAGGTGCATGGGATAAATATTGATTATAAGAGAAATATCATAAAAGATTTTAGAAATAAAAACTAAAAATTATCTGATGATATGTTTTTATTTATTGTTTTAAGTACTAGTTTTTTTGCCCTGACATTAAACCATCACAAATAATCATGTTAGTTATTTCTCATCGTGTTTTGTTCTAAGGCTCAAATTTCTGTTAATTAATATTATAAATTTATCAAATGAGTTTAATCTCTTGTTTTACATGGTTATTCCTACTTAGTATGCATGTAGATTTATATGTACATGTCTATATATGTGATTTCTCTGTGGTTGAGTCCTCTCTCGACTTTGTCATTTTGTTTCATTTGACTTTATAGTAGTGTGGACTATGATAAATAGTCATCTTTTAAATCCTATGATTGTATTTATTGTTCTAACCTTAACATATTTTCTATGATAGAACAAGAAAGAAAGGAAGAAGGTCCATGAGGTTGACATCTTGAAAAAGGATCCTGAGGCTATTCGAAAGCAAATTGAGAAGCTGGAAAGAATGAGTAAGTAATTTGGCTAAGATCCCCTTAAAATTCTTTTTTCACTGAATGTGGTCTTTTGATCTCATTGGTCTTCAACGTAACAGTTTTTTTTTTACTTTTTTTCTAAGCATTCTTATAGTCCTCTTCTTTCTAGATTGAAATTTGATGCTTCTAGAATGATACATCAATAGAGGATCATTATGTTGTTTTCCTTGTTGCCATCTAGTACAATATATATAAATCCAATCAAATTTAATAAAAAAACCCAAAATTCGAGCCAAGCTGAACTACACAATAAGAAATATTTGTCCAACTCAAACTTAATAAAAAACATCCAAATCATCAAAAGATAAAAAACCATTCAATCATTCTATAATAATTATAATCAATGACACCTAGGAGAAACCCTCCATCGGAAAATCATTTGCAAGCAACTGCAACCTCTAGTCAGCATAAAAAGAGACAAACTTGCCTAAGCAGGTCTTGCTATCAGGAGTTAAAAAAAATTGACATTTGAAGAAACCTCAAAGAAATTCCTCTAGTGTACCAAAAAGGTACATTTAATTAGATAACTAATAAATTACTTTGTTATGTGATTATTCATTTATTTGCAAATTTCCAATCTAGCATCATCCAACAGAAAAAAAAAAATTAAAAAACATCAAGAAGCAATAACAAGACATACTAGCAAGAACGAGAGGTTTCAAAGAGAAGGAAGCCTTGGAACATGAGTTACTTTTGTATGTTGGTCATCAACTATATTTTGTGGGACATTTGATTATTTACATCACTGCTAGTATGTCTTCTGAGGTAATGAGATGGTTTTGGAATGGTGATCATCCTTTTGTTATGTTGGTTTGTTACTTTATAAGTATCTTCTGAGTCCAATCTGATCTGATTTGTGGGAAATTTGATCTTTTAGATCACTTCTAGTGGGGCTTCTGAGATAATGGAGTGATTTTTGATTGATCTGCTCATCCTTTTATTGTGTTTAGTATGGTTTTGATCTAGGTTGACTTTGTTGCATCTTTTGTTGCATCTTTTAGTGCCAAGTTGTTCAGTATTCAACTTGTGAAGAACTGGTGTTTAATACTAAGGTTATAAATTGCATATATTTCAACAAATAACCTTTTTTTATAGTGTTTTAGATATTCAGACTCGGTGAAATTTGTTTTTGTTTGTATCTTTTGCTTGTATATACTGTAAGTCATAGATAAGTACTGATTAATTAAATTGCAACTATGAGAAAATTTCGTTGCAAGAATTTTTGATTTGGATTATATTAAGTTCCCAGGAATGATAGATCTATCACTATATGATGTGGTTGAGATAATTGATGAACGTTTCTCTTTTTAAGCATTCCAATTAGTCATCTTGTTACCTGGTGCTCTTACTGCTTTTTCAACTATGATTCTTGATCTTGGTTTACTAATATATTATTTATGTGTTTTTATAGTTTACAAATCTCAAGTACTCCAGAGTTGAAATTGATGAAGTGCGGTTCGAGTGGGCTGAATGCATGCTAGATTACATTTGAAGTGCGGTTCTACCTTGATGTGTTAAAAGAATGTTTTACCTTGATTTTGATATCTATTAGCTAGCTTTTGATGTAAAAAGAATGTTTGGGTATTTTATGGATATTGTTGTAAGAAGATTATTTATATAATTTGTGAATATTTGTGTATTTTATGGATATTATTGAATGAATAATATTTGTATAATTTGTGAATATTTGTGTATTTTTTTTTTGTTATTGTCGGTTTTTCATTGTTTCGAAAATCAAATTGGTGCTATTAAAAATATACATATTACATCGGTTTTCCTAGTAGTAAAAACGGGTTATTACATTTACCGCTGCCAAAACTGGTGTTATTAACATACAATATTACATCGGTTTTACACCGTTAATGAAACGGTGTCGTTAAGTGATATTACACCGGTTAATAACCGATTCGAAGACCGGTGTCGTTAAGAGATACTACACCGGTTTTAACCCGATGTCTAAAATGACAGACTTTTAACATCGGCTTCATAGACATCGGTCGAAAATGAAATAGACACCGGTGGAAAACCGATGTCTATGAAGGTTTTTGTTGTAGTGATTCTCGAGGCATGGTGCCAGTGTCCCCATACCAGCCTCATGATTTCCCTATCTTTTCCATCATAAATGTCATTTCATAAGAAGATGGGATGTGTCTGACTGACTTCCTTTGATATGACACCTGACGACGCACACTTTCTGCATGAGACTCGATAGTGCTTCCCTTCTGGCGATCCGACGGCTATCCTTCACAGTGTCGTTTCGATTGTCCGGCTCACATCCTATGCCCCTTAGTGGTTTTAGTTTAAAAACCCTAAAGGCATCGAGCATCTGTTCATCAATCTTCTTCTTCCCTCGATTTCTTCCTCTCTGCTTACTTGCCTTAGCGTCCGTGCTTTTCCTTCGTAAGTGTTCATTTCCCTTTTCCCCTGCTTCTGTATTTTTTGGATTATGGCAGGAGAGACTTTAGTCCCCTGGTATGCCTTCTTCCACTCTGATTTTGATAGGAGTGATCTTAAGTCAGTGCAATCTAGCTTGAAGCTTTATGAAGCCTACAACCTTCGAATCCCTGCGTCTGATGATCATCCCTGTTATCCTCCTCCCGATTATGTGACTTTCTTTAAGGACCTGCTTCTTGGTGGTCTTTGTTTCCCCATCCCCTTTTTCTTTTCAGAGTTGAGTCAGTATTTTTGTATCACTTTGTCTCAGTTTTCTCACAATGCCTTCCGTGCTATGTGCGGGATAGTAATCCTATGCAGTTTGCATGACATTCCCTTAACTCCTCAACTTTTTCATCATTTTTATTCCCTCAAACGATTAGAGTCCGGCGTTTTCATGGTGCAATCTCGGGCCAGGTGTAAGTTCTTCATGGGCATGCCTTCTTCTAATAAAGGTTGTAAGTCCCATTTTTTCTATGTCCAACTACCCGAGCCTGTGGCTTGGCCCACTGAGTGGCGCTCAAGTCTTTCCCCCCTCTGAGTTAAGTGACCATCAGCACAGGCCATATTGCTTTACTGCTTCTGGGAAATTGGACAGGGTGCAGCTCTAACTCCCTTCCCTACTACGGGAAAGCGTGTTGTATACCTTCTGGCTAAGCCCCATCCGGACGCCATTGACTGCACCTTTTAGTAAGATTAAAAAACTCTTCCCTCATATCTTCACTAACTGAGGTATCTTCTTTTACTTGTAGAAATCATCATGTTCAGAGCTTTTGATCTCGACTCCTCTACGAAGCCCAGTGGCATTCTACAGAAACGAGGAAGAGAGATTATGTCCGCCCAGGAGGTTCCCTAGACCAACACCTCAGCAATGAATCTTGCCCTTCATTGAAACCTCCCGCCACCGCTGCTTCTAGTGAGAAGACTTCTCCTCTAGCCTTTGAGCACTCCTTGTGCCTTCAACGCAAGAGGTGACGTGTTACTCCTTCAGTCCAGTCAACCTCCAAGAGGCCGCCCCTATTGCGGGTGTCTGCCTAGGCAAAGACTCCTTCCCTGGCAAGCACTCCAGCCTCCTCGGAGGATGCAACCTCTTCTCCTGTCCTTGCTCAAGTCACGGAACATACACCCTCTTGACCGAGGGGCCAGCCTGCAACTTCCACGTCTTCTCTACCTCCAGCATCCTTGGTTCAACCATCTTCTGTGGCTCCTGCGCCTTCCTCCTGCTCTAAAGACTGCTCCAAGGGGCAGTATGTATTCACTTCCTCCTTTCAACTACTGTCCTTCCAAGTGCTAGGCCCAGCCTCTTCTTCTAGCACTTCCCCCAACTGTGGCCAGGTATAGCTACATGGCACCCTGGTTGACTCATGGAAGAACACAACCAACCAGATTTTGGAATGCCCTCAGTTGGATTTGTTCAACACATTTTTCCAACAAATGGTATCGGTAAGTTTTAGCTGCTCCCTCTCTATATCCTCGAAACATTGCTGATCTGGTGCTCTTTGTAGACCTATTTCATGGGGTTGAGCATCCCTCAGTTTGTGGCTGGTCTTCGTCGAGAAAATGAGTTCTTAAGGGCTCATATTCAAGAATTGACGTCTCCTATGACAGCGGGTCGAATTTTCGATCTAACGACCCCGGAGAGTTTACTACAATCTCACTTGCAAACGGCAGAGGACCAAACTCGAACCACCCGGGACCTAGCCCATGTTGAGTCTGATAAGGTGAAGTCACTAGAGTCCACCTTAAAGACTAATGCGGCTAAACTTAAGTCCGAGGGTCTGAGACACGTCCAATCCTGACCATGTTGGAGGTGAATGAAATAAAGGTTGCTAGCCTCTCCTTCCAACTACAGGACCTGCAAGAGGCCCACGCCTCCCTATGGACCGACTTGGCCACTAAAATGGTTGAATTGTCTATCAATGCCGATCGGGAGGTAGCCCTTTAGAAACAAGTGGATGCAGCTTAGGCTACCATCAAGTTTATGTGGGAGGAGTTTTTGGCGGCCCAATCCGAGGCAATGGCTACATGCCAGGAGCTAATCGGGGCATGAGCTAACCTGAACAAGGTCCAGGAAGAGCTGGAGGAGTATTGGGTGGGGGAGGACTCTTGTCTTGTAGCTTCCAAGGATTTTGGGGCTAAGGTGGGCCGCCTCATCAACCAGATGCTTTGCTATGGCGGTGAAGGGGCTATGGTGCAGCTACAAGAGAAGGGTATGCTACAATCAACCCCACCTAAAGGCTTCTTAGATCACACCTGCCTATTCAATGAGCTCCCCGAAGAAACTTTCCCTATTTTTGAATAACATGGAGCGTCTTGTAACTATCTTCCTTTGTTTAACCATGTCGTACTGTCCTAAACTTTCTTTTGAATTTTAGAACTATGGATATTGTGGATATTGAGTAAATGGATATGCTGTTAGCGAGCTGTGTCGCTTGAATATCCGTCGAGCTCACCCAGGACCCTTTGACATTTTTATTTTTACAGCTAAGTGATAAACCAAGTGCCTGACCACTTGGTGGATGCCCGGTCGGCCCATCCATCCGGGCAGGTATCATTGCAGGAGAGGAACACTTCCCTTGGTCATGACTTATTGTGAACACTAGTCACTCTATTTTTTCGGGTGAATCATACTATGTCAATGTCAGATGCTCATTCAGTCGTGACCTACAGCGACTTCAGAGTCACCCCACTTGCCCAGGCGAGGGTTGCTATAGCCTCGTCTGTTCCCAATGTCATAAAGACTTCCATTCCCTTTCTACCACGTGGCCTCTGATCCACCCTTTCCAGAAAAGACAAACCCCAGCGTGATTTTTTATGATGATCCACTGACTGACGTAACCTCCTTACCCCTAATTGACGCCATCCACTTCTACTATGATCCGTGAGATTGGTGCTGATACAGAGGTGTTGCGCCTTGTGCCCCCTCTGCTTACTATAAATAGCCCCCTTCAACTTCTATACGAGATTTCTCGTTGATAGTTAGAGGTGTCTCCCCTTCTCTTCCTTCTTCTCTAATTTGGCCTTCCTTTCTTCCTTCTGTAAATTCTCCATGGATCCTTCATATTATAGCTGGTCTTTGTTTTCCCATCCACCCCTTTTTTTTATGTGAGTCGCTACTTCTACATTTCCCTTTGTCAACTTACTCTCAATTCCATCCAGATCCTATGCGCATTTGTCCTCATTTGTCGCTTATGTGACATTTGCCCGACTTCTCGCTTGTTTCATTACTTTTTCACCCCTTGATGCCATGGTGAGGGTTTCTTTCATTTTCAGGCTTGCCCTAGGATGACCCTTTTTGTTCCCCTACCTCCTTTAGAGCCAGAGTAGAAAGAGAAATATATTTTTCTTAGCTTCCCTTTTACCGTAACGTGGCCCACCGAGCGCCTATCACCTCTTCCTTCTATGCCTTTCTTAGGAGACTTTTGTTCAGACCCCACATTTATAGAGGCGTCGGCGCAACTAGCTAGCTGGTGCTTTGATCTACGCGTGCTGCCGACGAAGGACATTCTGTATCTATTTAGGCTAAGCTACGTTCCTTCAAAACTGCCACACTCTCTAGGTAAGTACTATTCTTGCCTCAGCTTGCTTTTGCCTTCATATTCTAACCCTTACTTCGCTGTAGCAGACACTCTCGCTCGGACGTCTGTGATTACGTCCCTTCCACTGAGTGCTCTAGAAATAAATCGCCGAGGGCGAATAATCCTGAGCGAGAGGGGCCACCCGCCTTGCATTTTGACCACTCCCCAGACGACCGCGACTACTTTTACCTCTAGTCCTTCTGCCCCTCAAGCAGCATAGGCTATTCCTTCTATTCCTTATCCTACTAAAAAAACTCCACTTGCTCCTCCCGCTCATCATGCCATGACTCCGGAAGAGGGATCAGATTTAAACAAGCGGTCGCTCATACGTCAGCCGAGGCTCAGACCTATTGAGGCCTCCACTGCAGTGGGGCCTCCTCCACAACCCAGATACCCAGGCCGGCTCCAGTCTTTACTCCAGAGCCAAGATTTTCGGGCGTCTCTACTATTCCCCCTGAAATTCAAACAGAGCCTAACCGAGGGAAAGTTCTGGTCGATAGGGAAGAGAGAGCTCTAGGGAGGCGATCTCTGCCAATTGCCCCGGTCGAGCTTTCCTCCTCCCGACCTTCTACTTCCACCCGACCTGGTCCTAGCAGGACTCCTCCAGGATCCTCCAAGTCCCGAGTGTTCCACTTTCATGCCATGGTGCTCTCTCAATGGGGCTGCATCATGACCCCCCTCTTCACACTGGATCAGTCGTGCTAAAGGGGCGCCTGAATGGATTCTATGGGGTAGATAGATGCCATCACATTTCCCTCCCAAGTAGACGTCTTCTCCGAAGATGCTGCTACGGTAAGCCTTTACCCTCTTTTATTGCTCTTCTCTTTCAATTTTGACTGACCTTTTCTATGCCTAGTTCTTCACCGCAGGGTTACACTTGACCCAACTGCCCATGGATATGTATCGGTAGAATAAGATCTTGAAAGATAGCATGACCTGGCAGTCAATCTTTTATAGGATGATAAGAAGAAACTTGAAGCCCTCCACTAAATAGCCGATGCCAAGTATCGTGAGGAGTTGGCCCTCAAGGAGAATGCATTGTCGGAGTTGTCCCAGCAAACTGAGGCCCTGGATAACTTCAAGCTTATGCATAAGCAGGAGATGGACCACTGGGCTAACGAACTCAACTCCGAAGACCTGCTCCTCATGGACTATTGAAAAGATTTGGAATCTTAGACCATCGAATTGGGTTCCTTATAGATGGAGCTATCTCAAGTCCGATCTGCCCTATCTAACTCAGCTGTTGCCCTGGAAGCTTATAAGGAAGCGGAGAGTGATCGCCTTCAGACTAGTCGAGAAGAGTACATGCACTCTCCAGAGTTTGGTTCCTAAGTGGGAGACCGCTTTGTCCGGTCGCTTGCCTATGGGGCAATAAGGGCAGTCTAGCAACTTAAGGAAGGAGGGTACATATTGTCTAACCCTCCGAAGGACTTCTTGGACCACCATCGGATCATTAAAGAAATGTCTGATGATGTTTTTTCAGAGTTCAAATGATTCTCTGTATAGTACATCTATTACTTGTTTACAGCCACTATTTATAAAAGCTTATTTCTAGTTTTCACGTCCCTATTTTCTGTTCATACCTCACGACTTTTCCTTAGGCTAGGTCCTATCATGAGGATGCTTTCTAGCTTGGGTCATTGGGTGAGTGTGAGTAAGACAAAACTTATTATACTGAGAGTTGCACGAGCGAATGAGATTTTTAGATCCCTACTTGATTAGGCCTGAGCTGTCAGTCGAGGTCTAGAGGAGTTCTGCTAGAGGCTTGCACTAGGAGAGGAGCACTAGGACCCGACCAGGTCCTATGCATTGAGGACTTCAAGAGTACCTCAATTTTTGTGACTCTCCAAAAGACTTAAGCATAATCCTGGCCGGGTTCTCCTGACCAGACACTTTGTGCATATGCCAGTAGTGCTTACTTCTCAATCTGGAATCTTTCTTTCAAACAAATGTTAGTACAAAAACTAACAAACTCAGGTATGGTAAGGCTGAAGGTAATTAGCACTCCATACGCGGTCTAACTTTTTACCCTGAGCATCCTGCAGGTAGTAGGCACCTGACGCGAGCTTTTTAATAATTTTATATTGACGATCCCGCTAAGGTGCTAGCTTAGTTAGCTCTCCCACTGGCTTTATCCTTTTCCATACATAGTGCCCTCTTCGAAGAAATGAGGGATCACTTTGTTATCATAGTTTTGTCACATCCGTTGTCAATACACAGTTAATCGAGTGGTCATTCTCTCTCGGAGTTCACTGATAAGATCCAGCTCTAAAAGCTACCGTTCGATATTCTCTATGTCGTATAGTAATCGCCGGATGGATGTAACCCCAACCTCAACCGGCACGACTGCTTCGCTACCATAGACGAGGTGAAACAGAGTGAGCCCCGTACTTTCTCGTAGAGTCGTTCAGTATGTCCAAAGGATACTAGGGAATTCTTCAACCCAATCATCACCTATATGGTTCAATTTAATCTTGAGCCCCTTTATTATCTCTCTATTGATGCTCAATGGAAAAAAATGGAAGGCTGGAGAGTTGGATAGAGACGGTCGGAGAGGTCAATGCAAAGGAAAAGGAGGGAATTTAAACAAAATAAATAAAATCTTTTATGAATTTCTTTGAATGTTTCTTTGAATTTCTTTTATGAATCTCTCTGCTGACCTGACCTTCTTTGCATTTACATTCACCAATGGTGAATTCCCGAAGCAAGAGGCAAGCTCACTTAATGGTTGGTCAATGCGATAAGTCAATATTTAATTTAGTGAAATTTCACAGCCGTTGATTTGTCAATCCACAAAAATATAAAATGAATTGTTACAGTAGAAAATTAAATATAAAATCTCTGTTTAGTCTAATTCCTTCTCTTCGATCTTATTCCACTGCTATGATTTTCAATGGCGAAGAAAACACAAAGTAAAACATAACGATATTGACAACCTAAAAATTTCCACAATTCTAATTTTCAATGGTGAAAGAACACACAAGGCAACGTCAGAGGACATTGACGATCTAGAAATATCTCCTCCAAAATCAACAATAACTTCAGATTATACATTTCTCCTTTTATTTTTGTTGCTTGAACTCAAATTTCAAAAGTGGGCTGAGAAAATTTAAATTTTGACGATTAGTTTGTCATTGGAAACCGTCGTTATACATAAGCTATTTATCTCGTGCCATTTATATCCAACTATTTATCATGTTAGTTAGAAGACTCTAAACTCTGTTTTATAATTATTGTTCGATCATATATTCTATACAATGAATTGAATTTTTTACCTTTAATTTTATATCCAATATAAATAAGTACGCCCATCATTATCAACAGCAGAAAATTATGAATTTTAAATCTTAAACCATAGCAAATACTCCATCCACTAGCCAGGGATTAAATAGGAAGAAAAAAGATGGCGTGTTCAAAGATCCAATCATATTAGATAATAATTTTGCTTTAGGAAATAAAATAAGGAAATTAAAATTGGTGCCGTAGTGTCACCGCAGCCTTGGCTTATCTGTAGGAAGTGGACATGGAGATGCCGTGTCTTATCATCCGCCTCGCGTTTCCATCGGCAGACGCCGGTACGAAGAAGGCAGCGAGGTTGACTTTGACGTGACAGGAAGAATGGACTCGATTTTAAGCCAGACCTCAGATTCAGCTAAAATTTATTTGTTACATAGCTTCAGGGAAGAATTGTTCAACGGATCAAGACTTTGGGTATTGACGAGTTGATCCAAGGTTCGGCCATCAATTTTGGACTGTTGACTTAGCTGCTATATAGCTCCCATTTTGCTGTCCAAATTAGCACACACAAGCTGCGAGGGTCAAGATGGAGTTACAGTTACAGGTGCCTTCCCTTCCCGTCTTGCTCTCCATCTTCTTGGTTCTTCTGATCATCGTCAGGAGGATCTTCAGCTCCAAGCCTAAGCACGTAGGGCCGGAGTTTCCCACCCCCTCAAGGCTTCCCTTCATCGGCAGCATTCATCTTCTCATTGGCAAGTTGCCCCACCATGCGCTCCGCGACCTGGCTCGCAAGCATGGGAATGTCATGAAACTCCGCCTCGGCCAAGTCGACCAAATCATACTCAGCTCACGGGAGGGCGCGCAGCAGGTGCTCAAGGCGCAGGACGCCAACTTCGCCTTTCGCCCTGAGTTCACCGCCGCCAAGATCATTGCGTACGGCCAGAGCGACATCGCCTTCTCCAACGGCGAGTACTGGCGCCAGCTGCGCAAGATCTGCGTCATGGAGCTGCTCGGCGCGAAGCGTGTCAAGTCATTTGTGTCTTTGAGAAAAGAGCAGGTGGGTCGTCTCATGAGCGACGTCAGCAACGCTGCTGCCATCGGGAAGCCAGTCAATCTGGGGGAGAGGCTGAACGAGTTAACCAACTCCATCGTGGTCCAAGCTTCGTTTGGGAGAAGGTGCCAGCAACAGAAGAAGTTCATGGAGACCATCAAGGAAGTCATCAAACTGGCTAGCGGATTTAGCGTTGGTGATCTCTTTCCGTCTCTCCAGGTTGTTGATATCCTCACTGGATTTAGCACTCAGTTAAAGAAATATCACAAGAAACTAGATGTGATCCTGGATGCGACAATCAAGGAGCATCAGATGAACCGCGATGCAGGTGAAGAGGAGGATCTTATTGATGTTTTACTCAGGCTCAAAGACGAAGGCAATCTAGAAGTGCCAATCTCATTTGACAACATCAAGGCTGTTGTGATTGTGAGTAATACATATCTGTGCCTATATATATTTCATATAGCTAGCAACAGATTATTCAAATTTATTTATAATTAATTAATTAATTAATTAATGATTTCTTCATTGGTTGATTTGAGCAGGATATGTTTGCTGGAGGAACGGAGACAACCGCAAACACCATTGAATGGGCTATGTCTGAGCTCATGTTGCGCCCTTCCACATTACAGAGAGCTCAAAAAGAGGTCAGAGAAGCTATGAAGGATAAAGGTTACATCGAGGAGACTGATGTTCCACAATTTAACTATCTCCATGAAGTGGTCAAAGAAACTTTAAGGTTGCATCCGCCATTCCCCCTCTTGTTTCCACGAGTGGCTCAAGAGACTACTGAAGTTCTCGGCTACACACTTCCTGCTGGAACAAGAGTCCTCGTCAATGTCTGGGCACTAGGAAGGGATCCAAGATACTGGAAGGATGCCGAGATCTTTAAGCCCGAGAGATTCGAAGAAGGTGTCGACAAAGAATTCAAAGGCAATGACTTTGAGTTCTTGCCATTCGGTGCCGGTAGAAGGATGTGTGCAGGCATGACCTTTGGATTGACCACTTTGGAGCTGGCATTGTCTCAGCTTCTGTTCCACTTCGATTGGGCATTTCCGAAAGGAGTGAAAGCAGAGGACATTGACATGTCTGAATCTTTCGGAGCAAGCGCTTCAAGGAAGGTTAATCTTCTCTTAGTTCCTTCACCTCGCTACCCCTTGCGGTCCTCCGAGTAAAAGAGAAAAGTTACACATTGAAGCATTACCTTTCACGAGCAGTTATAGCTAGCTCTGTTGGCAATAAGAAGTTTAATTAGAGAAGTTTATAGCATATGTACGTGATGTATTTTGAAATTTTTATAAAGTGGGCGTGCTTAAATATTTGTTCAAAATATCCAGGGTGTGTTTTGGTTTGGGCATTTTTATTTTATGAAAAATGCGTATTTCTAAAAAAAAATGATGTTTAATTTATATTTTTTATATCGGTTTTTAAAAAAAATAGATAATATTTTTTTTAAAAAAATAGAGAATGCATAAAAGTTATTTTCTATTTTCTAAAAAATACATATTTTTCAGAAAATGAAAATAAAAAATACGTAAAATTAAACACACCCTTAGTTTTTCCATTTAGTTAAAAATAGGTCTAGTTTTAGAGAGAGAACAATAAAACACCATTGATATGACAAATAAGGTGGGTCGTAAGTCAGGATTGAAATGAAGGTCTGTTGGCATGATGGTCAAAGTCAAGAAAGGGTCAACACTCGGAATTAGTAAATTCATTTGGTTCGGCCGAGTGGTCTAGCCGATCGGGCACTAGGTCGATCGGACCCTGAGTCCCTCAGAGTCGATAAAACCTCAAGCTATATCAGTGACATTTAGAGATGATTCAGGTGTCTCTGTTGAGTGCTTTGACTGATCAGACCAGAGGTATGATCAGACATACTGGACACATGACCCAACTGAATCAAATACTTTACACGAATATAAGGGTTGAGGGAAGGCCGAGCTTCTGAGAAGGTTTCCATTCTTTAGGCGACTCGATCCCATCCACAAGAGGAGGTTGATCGAACTACCAAGGGGCGTTTAGTCGATTAGCTCTCCATGTCGAAGGCCCATCAACCCAATGGCCTAATATTTCCTTTTGGTGTTTTGTATAATAACTGTCAGAGAATCAAGTGAATATTCTCTGTGATGTTTGTGTGAGTAAGCTTCTACCCTGCAAAAACAAAGAAATGGTAGGTCCATTTTGAAAAGTTATCAGTGTCAGAATATTGCTGCAAGGAGCACCAGACGAGAACCTAAGTTTTGATTATGGCAAATGATCCAAAGTTAAGTGGTCTTGTGATCTAACAAGGTTCTTGAACTTGCAGGAAAGTCCTCAGTTGTCTTAGACAAAAGTCCTAGTGGATTCTAGGCAGATGGAAAACCCTAGGGGGTGGTAACCCTAGGTCCTAGGGGGCGGTAACCGTAGGTGATGGAAAGTCCTAGCTGTGGTTAGGCAGGTAGAAAACCCTAGGGGGTGGTAACCCTAGGCTATGGAAAACTCTAGGTTCTAGGGGGTGGTAACCCTAGGTTATGAAAAACTCTAGGGGGAGGTAATCCTAGGTTGTAGGGGGTGGTAACCTTAGATGGAAAGTCTGGACGGGTCATGAAGCGGACGTCCAGCAGAAAGTCCAGTCGGTCTGGAGGATCGGTCTAGCAACAGGTAATCTCTCTTAAGAGGAGTAGGTGAGGACGCGTTCCCCATTGAGGGAATAGTAGGCGTTAGTTCGACATAGAATTTCCGGAGGAAATTTGAAGTCAGCACCTGACAGTCCAAAGGTTGTCAAGTTATTGATTTATATATTATTTGCTATTTTGTCTAACTCTATTTTGCAGGAAACTAACAATTTTTACAAGGTCAGACTTAGCCTTGATTGGTCGACAAAACCGAGGGATGGGTCGACGGAACCGGGGATTAGTCGACCGAACATCTAAATCAAACAGATAGATTTCTAGTCAGATGAACGGGTTCGATCGAATAGTAGATATACGATGATCAAAATCAGGCCGGATTGATCAGATCATACCAGATAAGCCAGTAAGGATAGCGGGATTGATCGACCGAATGACGGGATTGGTCGACCGAATGAGGACTCATCCGAAGCTGAATCTGGACTGGAAGACAGATTGATTCAGGCAGGATCGGTCGACCAAACCAGGGGATCGGTTGACCGATCAGCGATGAGTCAAACCTAATCCCGAGATCAATGGATCTAGATCATGCCTAACTTGGCTATTTAAGGAGGGCTCGACCAATTGCTTCAACAATACAATTTTCGAGATCAATAACGAACAACTGTTACTCTCTTCAACGCTGCTTCAACAACCGATGAAAGACTTCTAATTCTATTGTTGTTGGTAACTTTGTTATATTGTACTTCAAGTTTTGTAATCTTTATTCGAACTATTAGTGATTGCCCACCGAAAGAGATCAACGATCGCGGGCCTTGGAGTAGGAGTCGTCACAAGCTCCGAACCAAGTAAAAGAAATTATGTTAGCATTGCTTTTGTCTTGTTCTTTATTCTCCTGCGTTATTTTGAGTTTTTCGAAACGAACAAATTAGCCAAGAGTGCTATTCCCCCCCCCCCCCCCCCTCCCTCTCTAGCACGTCATCGATCCTACACAAAAGGGTCCTTTTTTTGCAATGCTTTGATATTCGTACAGAGAGTAAAATTAACACTATAAAAGGGTGTCTCCATCTACAAGCACAGATACGCTAATGCAAACACTACACTACACAACCTAAGGAATCCAAATTCGATTGTTCTTCACTACTGTTCATTACATTCCTCTTGGACACTTGTTTGACTTGAGCGTTGGAGTGTCTGTACCGAGGACCCCTTCCTGACCTGATTATTGATGATTTTCCTCTACTTTCTATTTTTGACACGCAAGATCACACATCATCTTCAATTTCTAGTGTAGAGTCTTTTCATAGTCAATATCAGAGCCACGTGCCTAGTGTTTCATCTCTCCTGATTTCAAATAGGATCAAATTTGACGCCGTTTATGGGAATCTTCACCTGAATATAAAACACAAAGATGGAAGAGACTATACAACTTACTACAGTTACTTTGTCGCAAGAAGACTTGGAGTTGCTAATAGTTGTCTGAGCACAGAGATTGGTACAATAACAACAAGTAACAGTCGAGTGTCCTTTACAGAATGACCCCGTTGTATCAATGACAAGCATTCACATCAAGCGAGGGACCCAAGTGGAAGGGCTGACTGGGTTCCAACCAATTCTTCCTCCTCTGAACGGCTTCGTGCAAGGGTCTGCATAGTTGATCATCTTGCCGCCCATGGCGCCCTCCCTAGTTGCATATCACAGGGCACTATTCTGCATGACATTCGATGATATGGGCCTAGTAGAAAGCCCTCAAGTATCATTCTCTGGAGATGTGTCCGCTCGAAATTTCTGAAAGGGGAAACCCCGATGGCTAGTAGCTCTCCCAAGAGGATCAGTATGCCATTCTCCTAAGAAATTGGAGGACAAACTGCTAAGTCACTTCTAACCCTTAACGATCAGAGAGTATGGAGGAGTGACCGACTCAAAGAATCGTCTACTCAAATTTGAAAATGCAATCATCTTTTATCAATACACGGATGATGTTAAGTGTCAAGTATTTCTTACCACTCTTTCTGGCTCGACACAAAGATGGTTCAACTGACTTTCGGCTGAGTCCATTCTCTACTTCAAGGATTTTCACAACGCATTCCTCCACCATTTTGCTAGTAGCCGCCACTACCACAAAACCACATTGAGCATATTTTCCCTCAAACAGGGGTCTAAGGAAGCGTTGAGGGCGTACATCAAAAGATTCAATCAGGTGGCCATGGACGTCCCATCGGCCATCTCAAAGATCCTAGTGAGTGCCTTCTCCCAGGGACTCACTAATGGGGACTTCTTCCGATCCCTGATCAAAAAATCCCCCAAAGACTTCAATCATATGTTAGGACGGGAAACTAAATACACCAATGTAAAGGAGGCATAGTTCGCTAGGAAGAAGGAGGTTGTCGCACCTGCTCTTGTCTCTGCCCCTAAGCACTGAGCCCCTCTCTTGCCTCTGCCAAACAAAGGACATCGATTGGGACCCCAACTGCACCACCACGACACTACAACAAAATTGTTAAAAGACAACACCACAAAGACAACGGTTTTAGAAGGAACTGTTGTTAATTTGGTAAAAGACAACGATTTTTGACAAAATCGTTGTCTTTGAGCGGCAAAAAAAAAAAAGACAACAGTTTTGTAAAAATCATTATCGTTGAGCGACTTTTTGTAAAATCAACAACACCTTTTACAATAGTTTTCTAAAACTGTTGTCTTTAAGCACTTTTTTAGGGGTCAAAGACAACAGTTTAATAAACTGTTGTCTTTGACTTTATTCTTTCACCGTTTTTCCCCTTCTTCATTTTTGTTGTAGCAGTGGTTTGCTTCCCTCTCTCCGAAAATTTTTTGGCACCCTGTTTTCCCCCCTTAGCCTACCCGAACCCTAAACCTCTCTCCTCATACAATCTTTCTCCTCATATAGCTCTAGGCGAGTGTGGAAGTATGCCCCCTTTTTTAAAACGTGAGGTAGGAGCGTGGGTGGTTGCTGTTGCTTGTGCAGATTGCTGGGTGGAGGTGGAAGCGGAGGCGTAGGTGACTCTGGTCGATAATTTTGCCGGTCGATGCTTGAGACGTCTCTTCTCTGGTAGGATTGGTTATGCTCTTCTTCCAATTGAAAGCCACATTTGGAAGAAATGTCTTTTGATTCTTTTCTAGCTGGATGCCTGTGATGCTTGCCCTTGACTATGCCCTCCCTGTCTGCTCCCCAGCTGTTCATGTGTCAAATGCCTCTGCTTGTTCTTGCAGTATTGGAATCACCGCTTCATTTTTGAAGCCCTAAACTAAAGGCTTCTCTCACTCACTGTCTTCGTCGTCTCCTTCTCCAATCCTCCCATGGCGGTGGCGACTCTCCATTCCATCGCCTCTTGATCCAGCTGAGTTATTCCTTCATGGCACCCGTCGCCCCTGCAGCAGACCGTATCCTTCCTTCTTCTCCTTGCTTGTCGGCTCAGCTTCGAGGGTTCTTGGAAGGGTTTATGCGGGGGTTCCTTGATCGATCGTGAATGATCACTTTTGGTTCCATTTCCTTTCTCTTTTCGTGTTTCTTTCTTAGCCGGTTGAGGTTTTGGATCCCGTAGCTTTCTTCTTCTTCTTTTTTCTGTAAATGGTGCTTCTTAGATCTTTGTTAGGGTTCTTTTCAATCATAGAGAAACTTGTATCAGGTTAGTTTATGCATTTCAGTTTCGCACTTTCTCGGTCATCTCAGCTTTTAGCTTTTCTTGCCAAAAAGATCGCTTTGTCTGGTTGGTATTGTCCTTAATGCTACACTGCAAAGGCTTCAAATTTATTACAGAAGCTGTCTTTGGATCCTCAGCCAAAGTCCAAAGATGTTGTTGAAGCTACCAAGCAGGTAATAGTTTTTATTCAGTGTAGTTTTTTTCTTGCATAAGCTATCTCTGGACCTTGAACATAATTGGTGCGAGTAAATGGTTGCTTCTGAAATTTAGGTTTCTGTTGCCCATACTGGATCGAGTAATGTTGAATCGTCAAGCATGCGGACTCCTTCAGAGGGTTCGTCGGCACCTGTTCTGTCTGGATTTACTGATTGTGGCAATTATTATGTGCCCGCTTGTTATGCATCCCCAGCCTATTTCTTTGGAGGTGGTGAATTGTAATGAAGATTGCTTGGTCACTGCACTTATTTGCAATCTTTTGTTCCTAGCTATATAAATGTCATTTCTGTTGCATTCTTCAGGTTATGATCAGGTTGTCAAAGACTGGAATGATTACTCCACGTATGTGAATCAATGATACAACCATCATATTCAGGAACAATCTATTTGAGCGGTCAATGAAACTGAGAACTCTCAGGAGGCCTTACGGGTTCCTAACATTATTTTGCTACAGCATGCGGAAAAATAGTATGTGAATTTCCTTCTAGTCATTTATTGTTGAAATTATGGATTACATAATTGTGGGGTTATTTGTTGCATTCTGATAGTTACAAAAATATATTTTTAGGGAATGTCTTCTTGTGAGACAATTATGTTTTCAGAACAATCCTAAAAACTTTATTGACCTTGGTGGTGGAGTCATGGGATACGGAGGTTTCCCTTCTAATTTGAGGACTTCACAAGGAGGCCTTTCTTTGAGTATTGGTAAGAACTTACAATGTCTCTACACTTCTGCTATTTGCTTTTGCTTGCATTGTCATTCAATCACTTTATTATTTTAAAAATATTATTATCTTTCTAATTTGTTGAACATAGATGTCTCTACTACTATGACTGTGTGTCCTGGACTAGTGGTTGGTTTTATACTTGCAAATCAAAATGTCAAGGATGCATACCAACTGGACTGGAACAAGGTGATTAAGAATTTGTTCTTTATTTTTATATTCTAGGTTATTGAATGCCTATATATAATATACCTATTGAGGCAACTTGTTTTAGCTTGCTTGTTTCATTCTTCATATTGTGTCTACTAAGATTATTTTTTCACTATTTGTTGTTGCTAGGCTAGAAGAGCTTTGAAAATTCAAGAGTGAAGACAACTATTACAAATCAAGAATTTAAAATCATTGGGATAAGTGGCAAGACTTGCAAAGATGAAACCTAACTAGTTGAGGTGATAATGACCTTGTTTTGGATATTTTTATCTTCTAATATATGTTTATATTTTGCAGGTTCTATTGACAAAGTTTCCTAGCATGCCACCAACGTTCCAAGTAACATCAAATGTTGTCCAGGATTTGACAATTACAAGTAATATTCACTCAGCAATCTATATTTCTTTATCTATTTTTTCATAATTAATTAAATGCATTAGTTGAACTGTGGTGAACTTTTGGAATTGGCTTATCTATGTTGATCATGTTTCTTCATTCATTTGGTAGTTTGATATCAACCAGATGACATGATCTAGCAGATTTAGCTTAGGAGGAACTTTTCAATCTAGCCTTCAGCAACAACAACTGCATGCTACCACAACCCATAGTGGTGAGCTGCCTTTTGCCACTGGAAACACTCAAGACCTACGTTCACATGGCTCTGATTTCTTTCCTTCTCATGGTAATTATCATTCACAGGTACCTTGCACTGGCTGCAATTCTTTAGATAGTTTAATCTTTATTAATGCTATGGATTAAATGGTTTTTCCCTAAACTTTATACAGATTCAAAATAGTGGAGACCCTAGTATTGGGTTGAGACCGTTGAACTCTCCTACACCAGCCTCTGGTATGAGTATGTATAAGCAATTGATTCAGCAATACCAACAACCACAAAGTCTTTCTCAACTTCAACTACAGCAGATGTCTAATGTTTGCCAGTCATATAGAGATCAAAATGTAAAGTCCACTCACTACAAGAAAAACCCTCATAGACATCGGTGGAACAACAACGGTTTTAAGCAAAAACCAATGTCTTTGAGTATTTTACATCGGTTTTTCCAAAAACCGGTGTCTATGAGCGCAGATTTTCGCTCATAGACATCGTTTTTTTAGCCAATGTCTATGAGCGCCTTTTTTTCATTAATAGACATCGATTTTAACCGTGGTTTTTAAAACCCGGTGTATATGAACAAAAATTCTGGCGGACTTTCTTAGTGAGCTTTCTTTTGGGCTTCTCCTCGCCCACTATAAATCGAAACCCTAATCCTCCGCATCCTCTTTTTAGGAGTTACCATTTGAAAGATGAGCAATGGATCTCTCGACGGCAATGTGGATGGCAGCGGTCGTCAGCGCTGTCGCGGTCTACTGGTTCATGTGGGTGATGGGCTCGGCGGAAGTGAAAGGCAAGCGGGCAGTGAACCTTAAGATGGGATCGATCATGCGGGATAAGGTGCAGGACAAGTACAAGAAGTACTGGTCCTTCTTTCTCCGCTCTAAGGAGGGCCTAGCACCATTACTATATTAGTGAAGTGAGAGCTAGATCCCCTCGTTTCCCCGATCCGATCGCCATCTGAACTCCTAGGGTTCGACGTCCGACAACTCCTTCTTGTTCCAGCGGCCTCTCTGACCCTTCCTCTCCCCTTTCGTATCTTCCATTCTTGATGCAGGACAAGGCGGTCGCGGAGGACGGCGAGAAGGAGACTTTTTCGAAGAAGCCGCGCCATTGCGAAGCCGAGATGCCCCTTACTGATTCCGAGGAAGACTCTTTCCTCTTTCCCGTGGAAGAGATCGTCCAGTACCCTCTTCCGGGATACGTCGCTCCCTCTTCCATCAGCTTCAGCCTCGATGGGCGCTTGATCTCCTATCTCTTCAGCCCCGATGGTACCCTCCACCGTAAAGTCTTTGCCTTTGACGTTGCCTCACGGCGACAGGAGCTTGTGTTTTGCCCGCTTGATGGAGGCGGCCTCGATGAGAGTAATCTCTCGGCTGAAGAGAAGCTGAGGCGAGAGAGGTCAAGGGAGAGGGGATTGGGAGTCACGAGGTACGAGTGGAAATCGAGGTCGACGTCCTCTTCTTGCTCTGCTCCAGGGAAGCCCACTATCATGGTGCCATTGCCAAATGGGGTCTGTGCTCTACCCTATTTCCTGATTTAATGAGCAAGTGTTGACATTCAGCTAATAGGACAATTGTATTTGAAGCAATTTCTGTTTTGAACATTAAAATGCTTCATCACAAGTAGCTATTCTGCGTGCCTTTCTACCTGTTGATCTTAAACTTTCTTCTTTGATTATGATATATTAAGTGATCGCTATCTGTTTCATCAGGTATATTTCCAGGAAATATCAGGCTCAGAGCCAGAGCTCAAGCTTACATGTTGTGTTGGCTCGCCAATTATTGACCCGCATCTGTCACCAGATGGAAGCATGCTTGCATATGTCAGGGATGATGAACTCCATGTTTTAAACCTGTTTGGTGGGGAGCCTAAACAATTAACTTTTGGAGCAATTGCAAATAGAAAGGTGGGATTCGTTTCTTATTTAATGTGTTGTAGATTGATTATAGTTTTTGTAACTTGGAAATTCTTTGTCATGTGCTAGTGGTATGTATCCCTTACTATCGTCTTTTTTGTTCTAATAACTTCCAATACTTGGGATTGTCTTCTAACTTAACATAACTATTGGGATGAGTTACCATCTCGTAAGCTAAATAATCGGTGGTAAAGGTTACTTGGAGAATATTATAATTTTATGTTGAGTCTTCAAGTTCTCTCCTGTTTATTATGTAACTTGGTTGTCTCATCATAAAATGTAGCAGGTCACTGGAACCTGTTGGTATACTCATGTATACCACAGCGCCGCCCCAGGCTATTTGGGGAGTATTAGAGCAGCAACACAATAAGAAGGTTGAGGCAACCATAGAGGAGGTATGTGAACACATTGCACTCAGATGTGCTGGCTAGCTGTTGGCAATGAAATCTAAGCTATTTAAATCTATGTTTTAGATTGTTTTTCATACTAGCATGTTGTATCACTCTTTACTTATTCCTTTGGTGTAGTATCAACTTGAAATATGAGAATAATCTTTAAGCTCAATCACAATTCAAGATTTAGTAGTATTTTGAAGAAGATGGTGTTTCAACATTGCTCTAAAAGGTGATATTAGTAATTCTTAATTTAATATTCTCCTCTATTGTAATATTATTTTAATGGTGATTGTCTGAGCCTTTGGCTAGGTGTTGGGCTGTGGGTCAACCGCCTGCTATCTGGAACCATCTTTTAGTACCTTATGTTTCGGCATATTGTTTCTATCAGGTATAATGTTAGTACCAAATAAATATTTATGTTATGCTTGTTTATACAAGACGTGCATGCGAGTTCAGCTTGCTTTATGCTTTAAGCTTGAAAGCCTATCAGAAAAACTTTTTCTATTATGATGTTACTTATAAGCAATTCATGTTTACAAAGATTTCATGATGAAGATTACTTAAATGATTATTTGTATTATATGCAGTACTGGATAAACTTGAATTGGTTTGGACCTTTTAATGTGATTAACAATTCAATTTTAATTATTGTTCCTATTTTCCTGTGTTTGTAAGAATTCTATTGTAATGCTTATTCCTATTTTTCTGCATTTGGATCCTCTGTATGAGTATGTTTTCCTTCGTAAATCAGTAGTCTTAACTCTTATCAGTTCACTTCTATTAATCTCTTGTTAATTCTTTGGTACTCTTTCATATTATCCCATTTTCTGAGAAGACAATAACATTTTTGTTTTGTAGAAGAATAGGACACATTGCTGGCAGATTGTTCTAATACAAGTGGCATAACACCTAGTTTTCTGTGAGTCTTATGCATGTCTCATCTCAACCTCTTTGATAACAAGAAATTACTAATAGAATTTTTGTAAGTTTTAGATAAATTGCAGAGAGAACTTGAAATACTATACTTGATTACCTTACAAATTTCACTGATATTTTCTCTATATTTTGGTCATTCTCACAGTATTCCTAATCTAAATCAGGTTGTATTTATACACTTTGCTATTACACTTTACTATCTGTATCAGGATCTTGGTCAATTATCCCATCAATTTAATGGTTATTAATATTGAGGTAAAGTGTGGTAAAGGATTCTACTTGGGTGAGGAATTGACATGTCTTATCTGTATAATCGATGGCTTTCTTTTTCAATTTTATTTGTGCAATTATGTGACATTTGTTTTTATTTGACAATTTGTCATAGTATTTGTTCTTAAGTATGTGAAGATCAAATGTTATTTATTACTTTTTCCATTGATATTCTGATTTTCTGTTGATGCCTTGGAGTTGGATAAATATTATTCTTTTTGCTTTGATTCTGTTTAATTTGTACCAAGATTGTAGTTATATCTAAGAGGTCAAGGAATATGCAGGCCAAGGTTCTAGGTGCTCTCTAGCCCACATTTTGCATCTCCTTTGAGCTGGAGCATTGTTTTTTCTGGAAGAATTGATGTTCCTTTTCAATCTCATGTTTAATGAACCTTTCAATAAATTAGTGTTAATGAATTCGGATCGCAGAATGTGAATTCACATCTATTGATTATGTGGAAGTTTAATTATAATCATGTCTCCTCCATGCTACTTAGATTTATGAGGTTTAAGAATGAAGGAAGAATCTTTCATTTTGTTCTTTTGAAAATTTATTATATTAATATAAGTAGAATCTTTTTGAAGATAGTGTGAATAAATTATTTTATATATTCCAAGAAATATCATAATAATCTACTATACACCATGCATCACTATATTTAGCTTCTTTCAAATCATTTGCCTTATAACAGATTATTTCAAATGTGCAGATCAAAGAAGCTGAGCAAACAAGTAAAAATTACCAGCAAAAGGTTACTTATCTCATTTTCAATCTCTATTTGAGTAGAATTTACAGCATCTTTAATTTCCCTTATGTAAGCAACAAACTGCTTTATATCCATATTGACTATTTTATTCTATTCAGGTAAGAAAATTGGAGAATCAATTAAATGGTGAGAGGACAACCAAGAGGGATGTTGCAAAGTTCCCAAAGCCTCCAGTGGCTCCTTTAAGATGGAGGCCTCCTTTACAAAGAATCACCAATCAGTTGTCACCCTCAGGACATCAAACAAGCAGAGGTGCCCATCCAGTAATAGATAAAGAGAATTGTCTATTAACAAATAAAACTACTGGGGAAGATTTAGTTAAATCTCTGCACGGAGTAAGAAGGATAACGTTGGCACTAGTAAGAAAAATATTTGTGTACTATCTATTATCTTTTGATGTTGTAAGAAGAATAGTTATGTGTAATTTGTGGATACTGACTTGATGTGCACAATATCTATTATCTTTTTATGTTGTAAGAAGAATATTTATGTGATGGTTATATGGATATTGACTTGGTGTGTTTAGATATATCAGTGCATTTTTATTTGTGATTTTCTTAGTGAATTAATAATAATAACTTAATTTTATGATTTGCTTGGTGATAATATTGGTTTTTCACTATTTCGGAAATCGAATTTGTGTCATTAAATAATACTGATATTACATCGGTTTTCCACCGCTGCAAAACCGGTGTCATTAACTAATATTACATCGGTTGTATACCGCTGCCAAAACTGGTGTTATTAACATATAATATTACATCGGTTTTACACCCGATGTTGTTAAGTGAAGCTACACCGGTTATAACCCGATGTCTAAAATGGCAAACCTTTTACATCGCCTTCATAGACATCGGTGGAAAACTGATGTCTATGAGGGTTTTTCTTGTAGTGCGGGTAACAATTACCGCTTGGTCCATTTGGCATGCTTGGATTATTGAGAGTTATTAATACGAATGATCCAGATCTAACATCTCTTTCATTGGGAATTGATTTAACAACAGTAGGGCTGAGCTTGAGCTTGACAGATATTCTTTATAAAACATTTGGTTCTCCATGGTCTGATGAGCTTGCCAAGGGGGAGCTTGAGTACTGCAGTCCAACATGTTATTATGTCAAAACACCACCACCTCAACATGTAAGCTTTTATGTTGTGGTTTTATTTGCCAATATGAATGGGGTACTTGAAGAGTATATGATTTACAAATCTGTTATTGTGGTTGTAGCAACTACATTTCTCCAAATTTCAGCTATCAACCCTGTTTTACGTCTTCTACATGTATTATATTCTTCCCTTTTATTTTTGGTGCTTTGCTCACATACTTTGCTTCACAAAAATATAAAATGTTGGAAAAGGTTGACATGGAAGAATCAGCAAGTAAGAAAGAGGAGTTCAATGAAATTCTACAAGTTGAAGATTTTGATGGGGCTTGAGTTGACAATAATTACTTGCAATCCTACATGGCATGCACCACCATCACAATTTTATAGTCTTTTGACAATTGTTCATTAGTTGTAAATGAAGTTTATTTGTATTGGGATAAATTTTATTTGAATATTAGACATGTTTCTTCTTTTGTGATTGTAATATAATTCTTGTATAAGTAACATTTTGAATGACATTCATATGGGAAATATTCTTTCTTTTGTGATTATGATTCTTTATTATATATTTATATTTAAATATGATATATTGGTATTAAAAGATAATAATTTAAAAGACAATGATTTAAAACCGTTGTTGTTGTCTATTACCCTCAAAGACAACGGTTAAAAACCGTTGTCGTAGCCCTAAAAACGGTTGTAAACTAGGAGTGTTAATAAAAAATGCTCTAAACAACAACGGTTTTAAACCGTTATTTTTTCATTCAAAGACAACGGTTTAAAACCGTTGCAAAACTGTTGTCTTTTCATTCAAAGACAACGGTTTAAAACCGTTGTCGTAGCCCCCACTTTTAACAACACTGCCAATTACAACGGTTTTAAAGGGCCTATGACAACGGTTTTTAACCATTGTCTTTTAATGTTTTTGTTGTAGTGCGAGTAGAGGCCTAACGATGTATAGCATGTGGAGGTTGAGCGGGCATGATTCCCATCATTCTGCACCTACCATCATTCGGGAACACACAACACTGAAGACTACTATCAGTATAAACAAGAGACCTACCATCATTCTGCACCTACCATCATTCGGGTTTTGCCAGTGCTCACTGTCTCCCAACAATCGATGTTACCAGTGGCTGAACGGACCACCCAGAAGAGACCATCGAGATGTCGAGTGGTGCCAGTGAGTGCCTCAATAGCAAGAGAATAGGGCCCGGGCTCCCGGACAAGTTGAATAGGAGCATCCCCTGACTCGGCAAGAAGAAAACCGCAACAACGTTGCTTGGGGAGATATTGGTATGATAGCAGGCAGGCCAACCGATGGAGGCTCCAACTAAGAATGAAAGTCACGCGCTTGCTGAATGAAAATCCACACAATCGGATGTAGCTAAGAGCAAGCATAAGAGCCCAAAATCATCTTCGATCCCAGGGATTTGAAGGGGTGGAAGTACCTTAAAACGATACTCTAATCATTAAAGTTGTTGATCCGGTGGTAAAGCCGGGGGGCCCTCATGGTGGTAAGGCCGGGGGGCCCTCATGAGGGAAAGGTCAACGACATGTGGAGGTCAACAGTCAAAGGGGGGGTTAACCCCATGGGCTCGACGAGCGGGCGGGACATGTCGATCACTAGGCAATGACCCCCATCCGAGGGAACAACCACCTGGCCGTGAGCCCGGGTTTCCAATGAAGGAAAGAAGATCATATGGCCGAGCGGATCGTCCGCTCGGCCGTGGTGCAAGGTAAGGGTATAAAGGCCGAGCAGTCCGCCCGCTCGGCCAGGGTGTCAGGCTATGAGAGCCGAGCAGGCGACGACCCTGAATCTTCCCGGACGGACGACCACCTATGCCAAATAAAAGGTGAATATTCTAGCTGAACGGCTTGATGGTCGGTCCGGGAAGAAGAAGTCAAAAGGTATGGGACAGTGGGGACGTCATCTTAGCAACCCCTGTTGCTGACAACAGACATGTTCGAGGACCAGGCCATACTCAGTATCGTGCGACAAAGGGTTCTGCTGTCCCATCAAGGAGATGCTCAGACTGTAGCAGTGTGACGTCAGGCATGCTCTTCTGACAAGCCCATTCTGCGGTATGGTATAGGACACGTGTACACCTCGGTTTGTGTGCACCAAGCTCCCATAGCTCTATATAAGAGCCCTCAGACTTTACCGGAGGTATGCAATCTGGAATCCTGGGAGCCACCTTCTTGTTTTTCGTCTGCCTGACTTGAGCGTCGGAGGGTCGCGCCGGGAACCCCCTCCCGGCTCGACTTCCTTGTAGGTTCGCCGGAGGTCCACACGGTCGGTCGAAGATCTATGTCAGCAGTTGGGAGAGCGCCACGTGCCCAGCGTCCGTTGGTTCATCGTTCAGACATGATCAAATTGGCGCCGTCTGTGGGAACACACTTGCATCCGAGAAGAAGCAATGGACGAAGCTAGATCGACCGTGGAGCGCTATCCACCTCCAGCCTTACCGGGCGGGGTGAGAGGTGCGCCAATGTAACGGCTTATTGATCGAAGGCCCCGGACCGTTCGGCCGGAGGTATATTACCCAGAAGACTGTCAAGCTCCGACGTTAAACATCGAGAGACGAACTGGCGTCTATAAACCCCCTGGCCGGAAGACCGTCGAGCTCCGACGTTAAAAATCGAGAGACGAACCGGCGTCTATAAACCCCCCGGCCGGAAGACCGTCGAGCTCCGACGTTAAAAATCAAGAGACGAATCGGCATCTATAAACCCCCTGGCCGGAAGACCGTCGAGCTCCGACGTTAAAAATCAAGAGACGAATCGGCGTCTATAAACCCCCTGGCCGGAAGACCGTCGAGCTCCGACGTTAAAAATCGAGAGACGAACCGGCGTCTATAAACCCCCCGGCCGGAAGACCGTCGAGCTCCGACGTTAAAAATCGAGAGACGAACCGGTGTCTATAAACCCCCCGGCCGGAAGACCGTCGAGCTCCGACGTTAAAAATCGAGAGACGAACCGACATCTATAAACCCTCCGTGGGAAGACCGTCGAGCTCAACGTTAAAAATCGAGAGGAACCGGCGTCTATACCTCCTGCCGGAAGACCGCCGAGCTCCGGCGTTAAAAATCGAGGCGAACCGACATCTATAAACCCTCGTGGGAAGACCGTCGACCTCCGCGTTAAAACTCGAGAGAAAACCGGCGTCTATAAATCCTCGGAAGACCGTCGAGCTCCGGCGTTAAAAATCGAGAGCCGCGCCTATAAACCCCAGGTGGAAGACCGTCGAGCTCAGACGTTAAAATCGAGAGGCCGGCGCCTATAACCCTCAGGCCAGAAGACCGTCGAGCTCCGACGTTAAAAATCGAGAGACGAACCGGCGTCTATAACCCTCAGGCCAGAAGACCGTCGAGCTCCGACGTTAAAAATCGAGAGACGAACCGGCGTCTATAAATCCCCCGGCCGGAAGACCGTCGAGCTCCGACGTTAAAAATCGAGAGACGAACTGGCGTCTATAAACCCCCCGGCCGGAAGACCGTCGAGCTCCGACGTTAAAAATCGAGAGACGAACCGACGTCTATAAACCCTCCGGACGGATATCTTTTTGCATGGTACGACCCGGTTGTGATCGCCGACTAGTAACAGGTCCTGCTATTAAGGCAAGAATAAGGTCATCGTACAGACGAGCGGCTCCCTTATAAAGAATACTTAGCGTGAAAAAATTATTATGACCGAAACAAAGGCTAAGGATGAATTTTGGTCTAGCAAGCAAATAACAAGCAAAAACAGAGTTCATTTACGCCGAACGGCGGCCAGACAAAAGTAGTAATAACAAGAGTGTTCGCACCGAACGACGGGCATACAAAAAATGGTTCAAATACTCCTCACTCATCGAAATTAAAAAGGGCGTCAGGGATAGAGCCCATCATGATAGCCAGATCTTCGGGGGGGGGGGGGGGGACAGACAGCTCGGATGGTAGGTGGCCCTTAGTCTTCAAATAATCAACCGCCACCTTGATAGCCTCTTCAAAGGTTAGGGACAGCTTGTCGCTGAACTTTTCACCGAACTCGTCCGAGAGGACGAAAGCTTTTCGCATTTCAGCCGACCGGCCAGGCTCCCCGTCTTGATATTCTTTGAACGTGGCTCGGGAAGCGTCAAGGGCAGCCTGGAGATCTTTCAAATCTCCTTCAAATTTAGCCTGATCAGTCGAGCGGCTCTCCCGTTCGGTGGTCAGTATGGCGTCCAAGTCCTTCACGCGCTGTTCCAGCCCCCGGTTTTCCACCTTCATCGTCGATGGCCTTACGCTTCCCGTTGGTCGCGAGCTTTATTTCCTTATCACGTTGCTTGACCAGAGCCTCGAGCCGAGCCACTTCACTCGCCAAGTCAGAAGATCTATTCCGTTCGGCTTCCAAGAGCTTCTTGGTTTTCTCCAAAGCAGCCGAAGATTGTCCTCGGTTTTCCCCCGAGATTTTGAGTTTTTTCAGCTCATCCTCCAGCTCGGCCAGGCGGTTACTGATAGCGATCTGCTCCACCCAGTTCTGTGGACGGATGTGATCAAGTTAGAAGCTAAACCAAAATAGCCAACAAGACAAAGGAAATACCCCAGTCGCCTGCTGCAAATTGCTATCGCCTAGTTGGCTAGGGGTCATGAGCGCGACGCGAAGCCGAGCGTCCTCCCAGACTTTGGCGAGAGGACCTTTGAGGGTGATTTGCTGCTCGGGAACCGTTGACCGATCAGCGGCCAATAAGTATTCCTCCGACGGAAATCGCAGAACAGTTTTAATCACCCGCGGGCCGCTCGGATCATCTTGGGGCGCAACTGCTTTGCCAGAGGGCTCGCCGATGGTGGAAGGACGATCGCCCAATCGTCTAAGGCGACGCAGGGCCCGAGGAGAACTGGTAGGCTGCATCTCGGAGGTAGCCCGGGGCGAGCCGAGCTGCGTCGGGGTACTCTCTGCGGAAATCGCCCCGGAGATCACGGGAGAATCGTCACACCGCTCGGAACGCTGCTCATCAAATGGTGTCGGCTGAGAGACTTACTCTTGCCGTCTGTGTTTCCGAGCTGACAGAGGAGCTTCATCAGCCGAACGGCCCTCTACCTCGGCTTGATCCGCTTCGCCCACAGCCTCGGTGAGAGAGACAGAAGCGGCTAGAGCTTCAGGGACAATCTGAGTCCCCTCACCCCCTCCAGTTGCCGAGCCAGCCAGGACCAACCCCCATTGGGCGACCTCCTTGTTTTTCGCCGCCTCAATCTCAGCCGCTCTCAACTTAAGCCGATCGGTAGCCTTGGTGCACCACATGATTTCAGCTGCAGAAACAAAGAATAAATCAGTTAGAACAAAGGAAAGAGGGCGAGAAGAATGCTTACTCATGTTGCAAGGCAGGTCGGCTTGGACAAGGGACAAGCCGAATATATATAGCACTCCCGGAAGGAGCAGGTTATCGATGTTGTATCGCTGGCCGACCAGCCGGTTGGCTACATGAAGATAGGCCGGATCGCTCTTAAACTTGCCGAGCTCCGGTTGGGTCGGCACCGCCGTCTGCCATTTGGTTCGGAAAGCTGGCGGCTCGGGAAAATGCAAGTAGAAGAAATGTTCCTTCCAGTGCTTGTTGAAGCTCGGCATGTTGTCGAAAGGAACAAAACCTATCCTAGATTGGAAAATGAAAGTGCCCCACTCGGGTTGTTTCGGATAGTAGAAGTAGTAAAAAATTTTGGGGTCCAGTGGGATGTCGTTCAGTTTAAAAAGAATTACCACCCCGCTCAACAGCCTAATGGAGTTCGGAACTAGTTGGCCGAGCGGGATACGAAAATAGTTGCATACTTGTAGGATGAACCAGTGCGGAGGAAATGGTAGCCCGGCCAAAAATTGGTCTCGGAAAAAGAGAACGGTGCCGAGCGGCGGGTCATGAGGCCGATCGGTGGGGGTGGCTAATACTATGTTATGGTTGTCGGGTAGTTCATATGTCTGAGCTAGGCGCAGTGCGTCCTCCTCATCAAACCGGCTCTCCATGGTCGCGTACCAAAGACCAGGAGCGCCGGTGGTCGGCTGAGAAGTGCTAGCCATGGTCTGAAGTAAGGAAGAAATGCAAGGCGGAAAGGAAACAAGAGAGCAAGCGGGGAAGGATGGTGATAAGACGGAAAGGATAGCTAACAAAAAGTGCAAGGGAACGATGGAATGAAGGGTGAGGGAGGCTTACGAGCGAAAGAAGGATCGAAGAAAGGGGCTGCGAAGTCACTGGAGAGCCGAAAGACGAGGTCGCCGGAGCAGAAAGAGCAGCAAGGCTTCGGAGCGCTAGGGAGCAGAAATGCGGCAGAGAGAAGAAATCGAAAGCTTTATAGTGTTGGCCCCGAATGGCCTCAGCCGTCAGATTCAGGTCGCAAGAAACGAAGCTGTTATCGAGCCGTTCATTTCAAACGACGGCGCGGAATCGCCACGTGTCAGCAGGACACAGGGCGCATTTAATGAACGCCCATTATCGCGCACAGCGCGCGTGCTTGGCGTTAATGGAGAAGATTTGGCATGAATTCTGAGGGGATACCGAAGGCGTCAGCATGACAGCGCCGAACGGGCATGACGAAGAAGGTAAGCCGAGCGGATGATCATTCCCGGGGCCAGCATAGTGGCCGGTACTCAGTCAGACCGGCAGTCCAGTCAGTCGGACTTGACGCTTCCTTCGACTAGACTTGAGGGGGAGGCAAGTGATCCGGTGGTAAAGCCGGGGGGCCCTCATGGTGGTAAGGCCGGGGGGCCCTAATGAGGGAAAGGTCAACGACACATGGAGGTCAACAATCAAAGGGGGGTCAACCCCATGGGCTCGACGAGCGGGCGGGACATGTCGATCACTAGGCAATGCCCCCCATCCGAGGGAACAACCACCTGGCCGTGAGCCCGAGTTTTCAATGAAGGAAAAAAGATCATATGGCCGAGCGGATCGTCCGCTCGGCCATGGTGCAAGGCAAGGGTATAAAGGGTGAGCAGTCCGCCCGCTCGGCCAGGGTGTCAGGCTATGAGAGCCGAGCAGGCGACGACCCTGAATCTTCCCGGACGGACGACCACCTACGCCAAATCAAAGGTGAATATTCTAGCTGAACGGCTTGATGGTCGGTCCGGGAAGAAGAAGTCAAAAGGTATGGGACAGTGGGGACGCCATCTTAGCAACCCCTGTTGCTGACAACAGGCATGTTCGAGGACTAGGCCATACTCAGTATCGTGCGACAAAGGGTTCTGCTGTCCCATCAAGGAGATGCTCAGACTGTAGCAGTGTGACGTCAGGCATGCTCTTCTGACAAGCCCATTCTGCGGTATGGTATAGGACACGTGTACACCTCGATTTGTGTGCACCAAGCTCCCATAGCTCTATATAAGAGCCCTCAGACTTCACCGGAGGTATGCAATCTGGAATCCTGGGAGCCACCTTCTTGTTTTTCGTCTGCCTGACTTGAGCGTCGGAGGGTCATCGCCGGGAACCCCCTCCTGGCCCGACTTCCTTGCAGGTTCACCGGAGGTCCACACGGCCGGTCGAAGATCTACGTCAGCAGTTGGGAGAGCGCCACGTGCCCAGCGTCCGTTGGTTCATCGTTCGGACAGGATCAGTTGTTATAGTTAATTATAACATACATCTTACCTTTATTAGCACAGGCAGCTCGGTTAACATTATTTTCAAGAAAATGTTAGAGCAATTGCAAATAGAAAAGAGTGTGTTAGGCCTCTTGACGGCCGACTAGAAGGGGGGGGTGAATAGCCCCTGCACAAATCAAAACAAAAAGAACCTTTCTCGGCTTATAACTTAAATAAAATAAATACTTGTATAAAAATGAATAATAAACTGAAAAGAAAGAGGCACAGCGAATTACTTGGTTATAACTGGGGAGGTTGTTAATCTAAGGTGAAAAAGCGCACTAAAAAATCTCCTCTGGGTGGAGAAGCCTTTTACAGTATTCAAAGCTCACAAAACAAAGCTAAATAAGAACTAGAAAGTGCACAAGTGTTGTTTCAAACTATTTTACATTTTTTGTTCGGCATCCTGTGCTCCTAAGTTCCTGCACACTTAGACACAGGCTTAAACACAACAGAACCTAACCTAACTTGTTTGATCATATCAAAACTACCTTGGGGTACCAATAATCTCCCCCTTTTTGATATGAGCAACCCAAGTTAAGTTAGGGTAAACTAATATAAAGTAAAAGCAAATAAATTTGCAATAAAGTGCAAGAAGTAAAAAAATTTAAACTACCTCCCTGTAGACTTAATATTCCCTACTACCCTTTTGATCACATAAAAAATGGAGTACCCAAAAAAAATTCTAAGGATAACTTTTTAAAAAATAGGAAAGTTTTTAGTAAAACAAAAAAAAAATCTGATTTTCAACATTTTGAAAAACTTATCAACTTTTTAAAAATTTTGAAAAATAATTTTGATAGCACTTTAAAAAAAATTACAATAATTTTAAAAAAAATTCTAAGTAAAAAATATTTTTGATATCACTAAAAAAACATCAATAATTTTCTAAGTTAAAAAAATTTGCAAAAACTAATTTTGTAGAAAAAGTAAAGCTAATACTTTCAAAAAAACTTTAAGTCTTTAAAAAAATTTCTAAGTTAGAAACACTGAAAAAAATATTTGAGTAACTATTTAAAGCATTATTTAATTACAATTAAATACTTTATCAGTTAGTCAATTAAATATTTTATTTCATTAATTGGCTTCTAGGTTATGGCAAGGCACTATGCCTTCTTGGTTATTGGATCAACAATTACTTTCTAGACAAAGCCTCTTAAGCAAATTCAAACATTTAATTTTCTTGCTTTCTTTCAAAATCTTCTAATAGGAAAGATTTGGCTAGAATTAACTTTAATTCGTTATTTTCCTTTTCTAGTTTGCAACAATCTTTTGTTGGTGCAGCGGGACCGGCAAGAGGGGAGGGGTGAATTGCCTGCAAATAAAATAAAACCCTCCACGTTCTTTCAACTCAAGAATAACAACAATAATAAAATAAAACAGAAATAAAAGTAAAGCAGAGAAGAGAAGACTCAGGGTTTTACTTGGTTACAACCTAGATGGTTGTTAATCCAAGACAGTTGAAAAAGCGCACTACGAATCTCCTTCACTATAGGCGGAGAAGCCTTTTTACACACTAAGAAAGTTCACAAGTTGCTAGGAATTGATTACCGAGTTGATTAACTAATTCCTAGGTCCAGGGGCCTTTATATAGCTCCTAGAAACTCTATCTCGAGCCTTGAGGGCGCCTCCAAAGGGGTTGAGGGCGCTTCTAGCCAAGGCATTGGATAAAACTTTATCCAGAGTCGAAACAGTCAAGTAGACTGGGTCGAAGGCGCCTTCAATGGCATTGAGGGTGCCTTCAATGTTGAGGGCACCCTCAATGTTGTTGAGGGTGCCTTCAATGTTGAGGGTGCCCTCAATGCTGTTGAGGGTGCCTTCAACCTGCATGGTATAAATACTTCCAACTTCTCTTTTTCTTCTTCTTTCGAAGCTCCGATCGCTTGGGTGATTTCGGCCAACCGAAATAGGGCTCATTCGAACCCAATTTTCGACCTTTTCCTCGAGCAGGCTTCCGTTCCGGCTTCTCATCCCTCGAACATCACACACGTTCTTCTCATCTACTTGAGTACTCTTCTGTAGCTCTTTTGTCCTTCGGACGCACCGAGCCCGTCGGCTCCCTTCCTGTGCCGTCCTTCTCGCTAGCTGCATCTTCCGCTCGACTTCCTACGCTCCTAAGTTCCTGCACACTTAGACACAGGGATTAAAACAAAACAGGACTTAACCTAACTTAATTGA
Source organism: Zingiber officinale (assembly GCF_018446385.1). Lineage (NCBI taxonomy): Eukaryota > Viridiplantae > Streptophyta > Magnoliopsida > Zingiberales > Zingiberaceae > Zingiber > Zingiber officinale. The sequence continues at coordinate 13,775,773 of NC_055995.1, forward strand.
TCACATTAAAACAACCACGGGATTCAATATCTTTAGATAATAATTTAACAAATTTAAATAACTTATCGGGAGGAAGAGATCGTACCTGACTTACCTTGTCGATCTCGTTATCCGCAACTCTCCCTTAACTGCTTCTCTCTTTGCTCATTTCGGACGAACTTACTTCATTTTCGTCGTCTTGATGACTTTCCATTAACGCAAGTCCAGCAACAACTTCAACTTATGATTCGGATGATGTTTTGTCCCACGTCACCTTTAGCGTCTTGTACTTATTCTATTGGACAGGCTTCTTATTCTTTCCTTTGTCCTTGTCCTTGATCTTTAACTTAGGGCAGTTATCTTTAACATGTCCTTCTTCATTGCAGTGGTAGCATCTGATTGTTCTTTTCTTTCTACCCTGCAGATGGTTAGTTTTTCTAGATTTAAATTATTTTTTAAATTATCTTACCATCATTACCGTTTCTTCTTCATTGAGAGAGGATTCTGAATCTTGTTCATCCATCCTTACCTTAAAGGCAACATTGTGCATCGGCTCCTTCTTCGGATATGCACATCTCATTTCATGGACTTCAAATGTTAAAAACATTTCTTCTAAGGTAACAGATTCTAAATCTTTAGATATATAGTAAGCATCTACTGATGATGCCCACTCTGTAGTTCTAGGAAATACATTAAGTGCGTACCTTAGCGAATCTCAGTTGCTTACCTTTTCTCCGAGATTTGTGAGTCCGATGATGATTTCCTTCATTCTCGAGTGAAGATGTGCAACAGTTTCTTCTGCTTCCAATTTAATGTTACTTAACTAGTTCCTTAACAGATCCCATCTTACGAGCTTGGCTTCAGACGCCCCTTCATGTAGCTCAAGGAACTTCTCCCAAAGATCCTTTGCTGAGTCGTAGGTGCCAATCTGGTTGACTTCTTGTGGTGGAAGGACGCTCAGTAGATGAAACTCTACTTTGTCATTTGCCACGTAGTCGACCTGCTCTTTCTTCGTCCATTGGTATTCTTCCTTTCCTTCGGGCGCTACAAAATCGAACTTCATTATTAAAAGCAATTCAAAATAGATTTTAAAGAATACCTACATTCTCTTTTTCCAGCTCACGAACTGCCCCCTCAAACTTCGATGGGTATATGCTCAGTCCGGCCATCGATTCAGTGCTTCGATCGACGGTTAGTCCTCCTGAAGCATCCTGGCTCTGATACCACTTGTTAGGACCCTTGGCGATCGGCTAGAGGGGGTGAATAGCCCCTACACAAATCAAAACAAAAGGAACCTTTCTCGGCTTATAACTTAATAAAATAAATACTTGCATAAAAATGAATAATAAATTGAAAAGAAAGAGGCACAACGAATTACTTGGTTATAGCCGGGGAGGTTGTTAATCCAAGGTGAAAAAGCGCACTAAAAAATCTCCTCTGGGCGGAGAAGCCTCTTATAGCATTCAAAGATTACAAAACAAAGCTAAACAGGAACTAGGAAGTGCACAAGTGTTGTTTCAAACTATTCTACGTTTTTTGCTCGACATCCTGTGCACCTAAGTTCTTGCACTTTTAGACACAAGGTTAAACACAACAGGACCTAACATAACTTGTTTGATCATATCAAAACTACCTTGGGGTACCAACAGAGTGAGCATCAGCCCATGGTCACACCCTTGTACCGATTCACTGGTAATGAGGTTCAGCTGCTCAGACAGATTAAGCTGGTCATATCCGCCCCTGAAGAAGACGCGTCGATTGACCTTCACTGTAGTGGATGTGCCCTCAGCTTACAATGTGATCTTAGGTTGACCGGCCTTAAATGAGTTCCAAGTAGTCATCTCGACCTTTTGCTAGGAAAATTAAATTCCCCGTGGATGATTAGGTTGGGGAAGTCAAACGAAACCAACTAGTAGAACGTAAGTGTTATATTAATGTCGTTAAGACGGAAGCCCAAGCGGCACTGAAGATCCAACGGATAGGGGTGAATGCCATACACAAAGAACCCCCAACTCTAGTCTATGAAGAAAAATAAGAATTTCAAATCCATCTTGACCGACCAAAAGTCATCACTCAGATAGCAGCCAATCTAACACCCGAACTCATGGACGACTTAGTGAAGTTCTTAACGTGCAACAATGATGTGTTCACCTAGACACCTAAAGAGATTATGGATGTTTTACCTGAGGTTATGGAACACGTGTTGCATGTCTTCCCAGATGCTCGGCCAGCCAAACAGAGAAAGCAAAATTTTTAAGCTGATCATAATAATATCATCCTAGGGGGCGTGGACAAATTGCTCGAGGCAAGGCATATTCTGGAAGTCCAATTCCTGAACTGGTTAGCCAACGTAGTGTTGGTGTCTAAGATGAGGAACAAATGGGGAATCTGCATCGACTTTAGGGACTTAAATAAAGTGTGCTGAAAGGATTATTATCCTTTGTCATGCATTGACCAACTGGTGGACTCGACGACCGACTACGAATTAATATGCATGCTGGATTCATACTAGAGCTACCACCAAGTCCCGTTAGCTAGAGAGGACCAGGAGAAGGTAAGTTTCATCATGGCCAAAGGAACTTATTGCTATAATGTTATACCATTTAGACCAAAAAATCAAGGTGTCACTTATCAATGACTCATGAACAAAGTGTTTTGAAGGCAGATCAGTGGTAACATGAAAGTGTATGTGGATGATATCCTAATTAAGTTCCTCCGATCAACAAACCTCTATGCTGATATAGACGAGACATGCCGAATGTTGAGAAAATATAGACTCAAACTCAACCCTCTCAAATGTCTATTCGGAGCCAGGAGTGGGCGGTTCCTCGACTATATAGTGACTAACGAGGGATTGAAGCCAACTCGAGCAAGGTGTAAGCTCTCCGAGACATGGCTCCACCACACAATCTGAAGGAGGCACAATGGCTAACTGGGTGAATTACAACACTATCTCTATTCATTTCAAGATCGACCGATTGGAGCCTACCCTTCTTCAAAATACTTCGTCGAGCCATCAAATTTCAATGTGATGCTGAGTGTGACAAAGCATTCTAAGAATTAAAAGATTATTTGTCTGCCCTACTTGTTCTCGCTAAACCAATAGTCGGCAAACCCTTGTGGATGTACCTATCGGCTACCGAGAGTGTTGTGGGGTCGGTTTTGTTATGACGAGAGGGAAAGGAGCAACAATCGGTGTATTTTGCAAGTCATTTATTAAAAGATGTTGAGTGTCACAACATTGCACTTGAGAAATTAGCATACAGATTATTGTTAGATGCTCGGAGCTTACACCCTTACTTTCTATCACACCCAATTATAGTCTTAACCAACAGTACTCTAGGGTGAGTCCTCATCAACCTGGAATCTTCAAGATGATTGATCAAGTGGGCCATAGAACTCAGTGAGTATGACATACAATATTAGCCCCGAACGACCATCAAAGCCAGGCCTTATCCTATTTTGTGATAGAAATACAAAGCCTAGAGCTATAAGAGACTTGGAAAATATACGTTGATGGGTCGTCTACTCGGCATGGCAGTGGAGTTGAGATTCTCATGATATCGCCCCGAGAGGATAGATTGCAGCTGCTCGTTTTGCTCGATTATTGAGCCACCAATAATGAAGTAAAATAAGAAGCATTGATAGTCGGTGTGCAAGCACACTCAGCTCAGATGGTAGCCACCTTTTTATCATATCAAAAGTACCAGAACATCCCACATTGACCCCACAGAGCTGTTGAAGACTTGAATTATTTCATGTCCATTTGACCAGTGGGGGATGGATATTATAGGACCTTTACCTATGACGCCCAGTCAAAAAAAAGTTTCTTTTAATAGCCATCGATTATTTCTCCAAATGGGTGGAAGCATAAGCTCTTGCAAAGATGACCGAGCAGATGGTTATCAAATTCTTATGGTAAAACATAATGTGCAAGTTCAGAATTCCTTGTAAACTCATATTAGACAATGGAAGGTAGTTCCAGGTTGAAAAATCAAGGAGTGGTGCTTAAGTTATGGCATGTTACAGGCTTTCATCTCTGTGTCTTATCCCTAGAGTAACGATCAAGTGGAAGTCACCAAAAGGAAAATTATTAAAGGATTTAGAACTAAGTTGGAATATGTTGGGGGAAGTTGGGTGGATGAATTACCTAGTGTGTTATGGACCTATCGCACTCCACCTCGAGAAACCACTAGTATAACTTGTTTCTAACTTGTTTATAGGGGAGAAATAGTCATTTCAGTGGAAGTTGGTGTAGAGTCCGATCGGAGATAGTTGTATGATGAAGATAATGTTGATCGACGTTTGGTGGAGCTTAATATAATAAAAGAGATTAGAGATAAAATTGTCACTCAGCTGATGGCATATAATCAACAAATGAAGCAAAACTACAATTGAGGAGTTATCCCAAGATTTTTTTCAAGTGGGAGACTTGGTCTAGGAACGGATCAAGTCGGTCAGCGATGTCAGCAAGCTAGAGCCATAGTGGAGTGGACCATACAAAGTAGTGCAAAGGCACGCCTCGGGCTCCTATTACCTCTAGGATGTAGAAGGAAAGAATTTGGATCGGTCGTGGAGTGTAAATCATTTACAGCTTTATCGACCCTAAGAGTATGCCTATAACATGCTTCTACATACTGTTTAATATTCACACTTAATGAAATTGTAGGTGAACTTAGCTCATGAGTCATATGTTCAAGACTCTCGAGCCATTCGGCCGAGTTATAAGTGAGCTTGCTCTCGCGCCTATATCCTAGACTCTCGAGCTGTTCGACTAAGTTATAAGTGTTGGGTTTTTCGGGCCGCGAAAACCGCTTTTCGCGTCGCGGAAACCCCGAATCACCCAAAGCCGTAGATCCGTGCAAGGAAAAACCAAACGAAATACAAGTACGAGTTTCAAAACGTCGATCTACAGTAGATCTACAAAGGGAAAACATTTATACCTTTGAAGCGTGCCCTCGCAAATCCCGCTCGTCCAACGGTACGCCGGATCTCGAGAGTGTCAACGTAGACACTCCTCTAATGATATCCACACGAACAAGGAGTGTCTCTCACACTCAAAGGATGGAGAAGAGAGCCCCAAGTGTGCCAGCACTTTCTAGAGCTCTCGAATGGGATTGGAAAGGAAGAAAAGAAGAAGGTATAAAAGAAATCTTATACACTCACTAGTAGTATCCTTCCTTTATGACCTTCACTCTTCCTTTGCTCTTGGATTCACTCAACCACCTTCTCCTCACCATAGAAGTCACGGCAACAGCAGCCAAGAGAGGGAAGAAGCAAGGAAGAAGAAGATAGATTGAATGCACACATAACTCCACCAAAATCAAAACCACCTCTACCATTAGTGTGGCCGGCCACACAATGTAACCCCTTTCATTAATGTGGCCGGCCACATTAAAACCCAATGGAAGAGTGTAACCCCCATGAGGTGGCATATCTCATGAGGTGGAGGTGATGTGGCAAGGATGAGTCATCCTTATGATGTGGCAATACATCAAGTCAAAATTGATGTTTCAAATTCCATTTGGTCAAGTCAAAATTGACCAATTTCTTCCTTGTTGAGTTAAATCCAACCTTTGATTCAAGTCAATTTCAATTTAATGAATCTCAATTCATTAATATAAATTGACTCAATGAATCAAATTTAAATTAGACTCATTCAACAATTGAATCTAATTGAGTCTAACTCAATAAGTCTAATTTGAATCCAATCTTTGGTGCATCATATAAACCTAATCCAATTGGTTCATCATATGAACCTAATTTCCATCCACTTGTTCTTTGTGTGTGACCCAATAGGTTCTTGTAACGTTGGCAATGTTTCTAAACTCCTTTAGAAACATAAGCAATAAGCAGCATCTAGCAATACATCATTGCTACCCAAGTTACAAGAAATGTCGAGATCCAACATCACCTTGTGACTACTAATTGTGACTCCTCACAATATATGACATTGTCCTTCTATCCTAGACATCTAGATTGATCAATATGAGGCATAGACCGTGTCATCCTCTAATCAATCTAAATCTTGAACTCCAAGTAGACTCACTCGATCAAATGAGCTCAACATCTAATGTTGACTCATTTGGGCATAACCACACTTCGTGGTCTAACTCTATCAAGAATATTGATGTCGCTCCCGTCATATGGGAGGATAGATCCCATCTACATCACTCACATCCCTCTGCATAATTTGTTACATACCCAGTAATCGCCTTTATACTCCACCCAGTTACGGGTGACGTTTGACGAAACCAAAGTACATAACTCCTTATGTAGGGATCCATGGTGACTTCAGGAGGTAAGGACTAATAGTCATACTAATAGCCACATGAGAAAGTATATGACACTCATATAACGATCCATGATACTTTCTCATGGCGGGTCATTCAGTATACATTCTCCAATGTATACCCATGTGTCAGCTTGATATCTCTATATCCATGACTTGTGAGATCAAGTCATCGAGCTGACCTACATGCTAGTCTTATTGCATTAACATTGTCCCTGAATGTTAATACTCGACTAGGAATGATTAAGAGTAGTGTTCCCTATATCATCTCACTATCGGTTCAACTAACCGATTGATATAGGTGAGAACCATCTACTCAAGGACATTATTATACTTAGTTTATTTGGTACCAATACAAGTAAGTATAATAACCAAAATCCAAATGCCTTTATTAATATACAAGAATATGATACAATGAGTCCATACAATCATCAAATGATTGGCTCTAGGGCTCTAACTAAGAATCTCCCACTAGCACTAGTGCCAATCAGTATAGGCTCTAAGGCCTAATGACCTAGTGTGACCATCATGCTTTCTCTGTGCCAAAGCCTTGGTAAAGGGATCTGCGATGTTAGCCTCTGTAGGTACTCTGCAAATCTTCACATCTCCTCTATCGATAATCTCTCGAATGAGATGGAAGCGCCGTAGTATGTGCTTGGTCCGCTAGTGTGAGCGAGGTTCCTTCGCCTATGCTATAGCTCCATTGTTGTCACAATAGAGCTCAACTCGGTCAGCGATGCTAGGAACCACCCCAAGTTCAGTGATGAACTTGCGGATCCAAACTGCCTCCTTTGCTACCTCTGATGCAGCAATATACTTGGCTTCTGTTGTAGAATCAGCTACTGTATCCTGCTTCGAACTCTTCCAGCCGACAGCACCACCATTAATGCAAAATACGAACCCCGACTGCAATCTATAGTCATCCTGATTACAGCTAGCTCATCATTGCCTCCATATATTAAGAAATATTCTTTAGTCCTTCTTAAGTACTTAAGAATATTCTTGACCGCTATCCAGTGACTTTCACCTGGATCTGACTGGTATCTGCTCGTCATGCTCAAAGCATACGAGACATCAGGTCGAGTACATAGCATGGCGTACATGATCGATCCATGCGGTCTCTCTCCTCTCTAGAAGAGGGACCTTGAGTCTTCGAAAGACTCACGCCATGTGACATCGGCAGAAATCCCTTCTTGGAGTTCTGCATGGCAAACCGAAGGAGTACCTTGTCAATGTATGTACTCTGACTTAGGCCAAGCAATCTCTTAGATCTATCTCTATAGATCTGTATCCCTAGAATGCGGGATGCCTCACCTAAGTCCTTCATTGAGAAGCAACTCCCTAGCCAGGTCTTGACAGACTAAAGCATAGGGATGTCCTTCCCAATGAGTAGTATGTCATCCACATACAATATGAGGAAGACAACTATATCCCCTACAACCTTCTTGTAGACACAAGGTTCATCTTCGTTCTTGATGAAACCAAACTGTTTGATTGCATCATCGAATCGAAGATTCCAGCTCCGAGAAGCTTGCTTTAGTCCATATATGGACCTTGCATACTCTACTAGTATCTTGTGGATCTACAAAACCCTCAAGTTGTGTCATGTACACATCCTCGAGTAGGTTTCCATTCAGAAACGCGGTTTTGACATCCATATCTCATAGTCATGGTAGGCTGCAATAGCAAGCATGATCCGAATGGACTTAAACATCGCTACTGGAGAAAAGGTTTCATCATAGTCAATACCATGAATCTGCTTGAAACCTTTAGCTACCAAGCGACCCTTATAGATAAGTCCATCCATGTCAGTCTTTCTCTTAAAGACCCACTTACACCCAATGGGTTTTACCCCTTCAGGTGGATCAACCAAAGTCCATACTTGGTTGGTGTACATGGATTCCATTTCGGATCTCATGGCTTCTAGCCATTTCTCGGAATCTGGTCTCATCACAGCTTCCTGATAGGTGGTAGGCTCATCCTCTATGAGCATAACGTCATCATGGTCAGACAAGAGAAATGAGTATCTCTCAGGCTGACGACGTACCCTATCAGACCTGCGAAGAGGTATGTCTACTTGAACCGGTTGTTGTTCCTCAACTCCTTGTGGAACAACATCATCCACAATACTTTGTGGTTCCAGTTCAATTTCCATCGAGGCATCAGTGCTATTGTTCGCATCTTGAACTTCTTCAAGATCGAACGTGCTCCCACTAGTCTTTCTAGAAACAAAGTCCCTTTCTAGAAAGACCCCAGTCTTTGCCACAACTACCTTGTGCTGACTGGGAATGTAGAAGTAATATCTCTTAGTTTCCTTGGGATATCCAATAAAATAGCACTTGTCGGATTTGGGTCCTAACTTGTCTGAGACTTGACGTCGAACGTAAGCCTCACAACCCCAAATCCTCATGAAAGACACCTGGGCATCTCTCCCAATCCATATCTTATATGGTGTCTTTATCACGGCCTTGGATGGAACTCGGTTGAGAATGAAAGCTGCCGTGTCTAGAGCATATCCCCATAGATATGTCAGAAGATCTGTGTGACTCATCATAGATCGTACCATATCTAATAAGGTACGATTCCTCCTTTCGGATACACCATTCCACTGTGGTGTTCCAGGAGGAGTGAGTTGAGATAAAATCCCACACTCAGCTAAGTAGTCACGAAACTCATGGCTTAAGTATTCTCCACCTCGATCTGATCAAAGTACCTTAATACTCTTGCCAAGCTAGTTCTGTACTTCATTCTTGAATTCTTTGAACTTTTCAAAGGATTCATATTTATGTGTCATCAAATACACATAACCATATCTACTGAAGTCATCAGTAAATGTGATGAAGTACCTATAACCGCCTCTAGCTGCAACATTGAAAGGGCCACATACATCACTATGTATGAGTCCTAACAAATCAGTCGCTCTCTCGCTGTGCCCACTAAAGGGAGTCTTGGTCATCTTGCCTCGTAGACATGACTCGCATATCTCATATGATTCAAAATCAAATGAGTCCAGCAAACCATCCTTATGGAGCTGGGATAAGCGCTTGTCATTTATATGACCTAAGCGATAGTGCCAGAGATAGGTGTGGTTCATATCGTTCGATTTGAACCTCTTGGTACTAACGCTATAGATAGGGCTCTCTAGATCTAGAATATAGAGTCCGTTTATCAGAGGTGCACTACAATAGAACATATCGTTTAAATAGACAGAACAACATTTGTTCTTTATTATAAATGAGAATCCTTTCTTGTCCAAACAAGAAACTGATATAATGTTCTTAGTCAAGGCAGGCACATAACAACAATCATCTAATTCTAGTACAAGCCCAGAGGGAAGAGATAGATGATAAGTTCCTACAGTAATAGCAGCAACTCGTGCTCCATTGCCTACTCGTAGGTCTATCTCACCCTTCATCAATGCCCTGCTATTCCTCAGCGCTTGTACATTAGTACAAATGTGCGAAGCACATCCGGTATCTAATACCCACGATGAAGAAATAGAGAGGTTGACTTCTATAACATGTATACCTGAAGTAGAAATCTTATTTCTCTTCTTCTTAAGATCTTTCAGGTATTCTTTGGAGTTCCTCTTCCAGTGCCTTGCTTGTCCTTGATATAGGTGACAAAGATGCTCAACTATATCGTGGCGCCCATCAACTCATGTTGCTTAAAGCTCGAGTTCATGGTCGCGAGCATAAGACAGAACACAAATCGTCATCTTGATGCTTCTTGTAAGCATCTCGTGCCTCGCGTGGCGATGGCGGGAGGAGCCTGGAATGGGCTGCTCGACGCATTCGTTCACGAGTGAGAACAATCTCGGGTTCTGTGCCATCCGGAAATTTGCTCGTTGAGCTTGTCCTTCTTAAGGGCAGACGCGAGGAGAAAGAGTTCGTATTCGACGTCATGGTTATCTACAACAGAAAATTTTCAGAAATAAATATCATATTCTTAAAATCATTTAATTAGGCCTTTAATTAAATGATGCTCCCACTGAATTCTATAATTCTTGTGGGACAAGATCCACATCATACTAACCCTTGAGTTAGCTTTGGCTAATACGCCCAAGGCTTAGTATGATCGGTAGGTAACGATTACCAATTACATCTCTATGCAACTCTTGTTTCTAGGATCAAGATCCATATTTATATTAAAACTCGAGTTAGCTTTGGCTAATACGCCCGAGAGTTAATATAAACGTGATTTTGTCCTACCTTTCCAACTATTGGAAGAATGCCTATAGTTGACTCGATCCAACCGAGTAACTAGGAATACTCAATCTAATTGAGTTTGTATTCACCCATGCGTTGATAGGCGGGACCAAGATTGTCCCTCCGTACCCTACCAAGATAATATGTATTGCTCTACTTTGGCAGATTCAACAATACATGTGATCGAGGTAGTGATAGGTATCACGGCACGGTTAGGCATTAGAGTTGAGTCGATTGAGATCTAATCTAATCGAAAGGGATGCATCTTGTGCACGACTTAGATCTAATCTAATCGCAAGGGTGCATCATGTGCACGACTTAGATCTAATCTAATCGTAAGGCACTAATTAATTAACTACTTATTAAATATGCATCACATACACAAGCAATTAATTAATCTATTTGTGATTTAGTCATGGCCCTACTACGATCTTCTCAAGCCAATGAGAAGATTGATTGGTCAACCTAGGGTCAACAGCTTCTCCAAGCTCCTCCCTTTGACCACCTTGTGTTGCTCGTGCCTGGCTCGGAACTCCGTCTCGTGTGGACCCTCCACCGCTCCAATTTGTACATTACAATTTGAAACTCAAGTTACATTCGAGTCTAAATCTAATTTACAACAAGAATATAAGAGAAGGCACGACGCGCAGATCGCGAATATAATACAACACTCGCAAACACATAACGGCACGCAGGCCGTATTTTGAATTATAACACAATCCAATCATATTGGGTTTTTGGGCCATGACTATCACAAAATTAATATATAATTCAAAATTATATATTTTTCATAATTTTCTGTAATTTTAAAATTAATTTTTACAATTTTACGAGTAAAATTTCCCGGCGGACCCGTTTAGCGGTTTCGGGCGCAATCGCGGAACGGATCCCCTTGCGGGGCCAGGGGCAGCGCCCCTACCCGCGATCTAACCATCGCGAGGGTTCCTTTGCGATCCAACAGCGCCTAAACCCGCTGTCCCAAAATGATTTGGGCCGAGACATTGCCGTTTCGGGAAAATCTTCCCGGCGGGTTCGTTTTTAGCGATTTCGGGTGCAACCGCGGAGCAAATCCCCTTGCGGGGTTAGGGGCAGTACCCCTACCCGCGATCTAACCATCGCGAGTTGCTCCTAAGCGATCTAATGGCACCCAATCCCGCTGTCCCAAAATATTTTGGGGCAAAACGAAGCCGTTTTGGAAAAATCTTTCCGGTAGACGAAGCCTACAAGTGCCGAGACACTTGTGCTTCGCTTCTACGGAAAAATTACCCATAAAAACTATAAAAACTTAAATTTTACAGAAAATCACAGAATCTTTTATTTTTCAAAAAAAATAAAACTAAACTCGTACAAGCCTTGCACGTGGCTCTGATACCACTGTTGGGTTTTTCGGGCCGCGAAAACCGCTTTTCGCGTCGCGAAAACCCCGAATCACCCAAAGCCGTAGATCCGTGCAAGGAAAAACCGAACGAAATACAAGTACGAGTTTCAATACGTCGATCTACAGTAGATCTACAAAGGGAAAACATTTATACCTTTGAAGCGTGCCCTCGCAAATCCCGCTCGTCCAACGGTACGCCGGATCTCGAGAGTGTCAACGTAGACACTCCTCTAATGATATCCACACGAACAAGGAGTGTCTCTCACACTCAAAGGATGGAGAAGAGAGCCCCAAGTGTGCTAGCACTTTCTAGAGCTCTCGAATGGGATTGGAAAGGAAGAAAAGAAGAAGGTATAAAAGAAATCTTATACACTCACTAGTAGTATCCTTCCTTTGTGACCTTCACTCTTCCTTTGCTCTTGGATTCACTCAACCACCTTCTCCTCACCATAGAAGTCACGGCAACAGCAGCCAAGAGAGGGAAGAAGCAAGGAAGAAGAAGATAGATTGAATGCACACATAACTCCACCAAAATCAAAACCACCTCTACCATTAGTGTGGCCGGCCACACAATGTAACCCCTTTCATTAATGTGGCCGGCCACATTAAAACCCAAGGGAAGAGTGTAACCCCCATGAGGTGGCATATCTCATGAGGTGGAGGTGATGTGGCAAGGATGAGTCATCCTTATGATGTGGCAATACATCAAGTCAAAATTGATGTTTCAAATTCCATTTGGTCAAGTCAAAATTGACCAATTTCTTCCTTGTTGAGTTAAATCCAACCTTTGATTCAAGTCAATTTCAATTTAATGAATCTCAATTCATTAATATAAATTGACTCAATGAATCAAATTTAAATTAGACTCATTCAACAATTGAATCTAATTGAGTCTAACTCAATAAGTCTAATTTGAATCCAATCTTTGGTGCATCATATGAACCTAATCCAATTGGTTCATCATATGAACCTAATCTCCATCCACTTGTTCTTTGTGTGTGACCCAATAGGTTCTTGTAACGTTGGCAATGTTTCTAAACTCCTTTAGAAACATAAGCAATGAGCGGCATCTAGCAATACATCATTGCTACCCAAGTTACAAGAAATGTCGAGATCCAACATCACCTTGTGACTACTAATTGTGACTCCTCACAATATATGACATTGTCCTTCTATCCTAGACATCTAGATTGATCAATATGAGGCATAGACCGTGTCATCCTCTAATCAATCTAAATCTTGAACTCCAAGTAGACTCACTCGATCAAATGAGCTCAACATCTAATGTTGACTCATTTGGGCATGGCCATGCACTTCGTGGTCTAACTCTATCAAGAATATTGATGTCGCTCCCGTCATATGGGAGGGATAGATCCCATCTACATCACTCACATCCCTCTGCATAATTTGTTACATACCCAGTAATCGCCTTTATACTCCACCCTGTTACGGGTGACGTTTGACGAAACCATAGTACATAACTCCTTATATAGGGATCCATGGTGACTTCAGGTCTAAGGACTAATAGTCATACTAATAGCCACATGAGAAAGTATATGACACTCATATAACGATCCATGATACTTTCTCATGGCGGGTCATTCAGTATACATTCTCCAATGTATACTCATGTGTCAGCTTGATATCTCTATATCCATGACTTGTGAGATCAAGTCATCGAGCTGACCTACATGCTAGTCTTATTGCATTAACATTGTCCCTGAATATTAATACTCGACTAGGAATGATTTAGAGTAGTGTTCCCTATATCATCTCACTATCGATTCAACTAATCGATTGATATAGGTATGAACCTTCTACTCAAGGACGCTATTATACTTAGTCTATTTGGCACTAATACAAATAAGTATAATAACCAAACAAATGCCTTTATTAATATACAAGAATATGATACAATGAGTCCATACAATCATCAAATGATTGGCTCTAGGGCTCTAACTAACAATAAGTGCGGTTGATCTCACGCCCAAGTTCCAAACTCTCGAGTCGTTCGGGCGAGTTATAAGTGAGTTTGCTCTCAGGCCTATGTCCCAGACTCTCATGTCATTTAGTCAATTTATAAGCAAACTTCCTCTCGTGCCTATGCCTCAAATGTTGGGTTTTTCGGGCCGCGAAAACCGCTTTTCGCGTCGCGGAAACCCCGAATCACCCAAAGCCGTAGATCCGTGCAAGGAAAACCGAAGGAAATACAAGTACGAGTTTCAAAACTTTAGATCTACTCCTAGATCTATATGTTAAGAAGTATACCTTGAAGCGTGCCCTTTCGCGTTCCCGCTCGTCCAAGGAATTGCCGGATCTCTAGACCGTCAAGCGTGGGGTCCTCTAGAAGTATCCACACGGACACGTAGGTGGAGAAAACCTCACACAAAGGTGTGCTAGCACCTTGGTGAGATTCGGCCAAGCAAGGAGGAGAGGGAGAGGGAGAGCTTCAAGAGGAAGAAGGAAGAATTATGCACACATGAATGAAAAATCAATTCATCCCCATTCAAAATGTGGCCAACCACTATCTTCATGTGTAACTCCCCATTAAATGCAATTAATGTGAAGTTATTAAGAAAATGGCTTTGTAACTTCCATGAGGTGGCACCCATGATGATGTGGAGTAACATCATTGGTCCACTTCAATGCCAACTCACCAATGAGGTGGCATAAAGTCAAGTCTAACTTGACTTTTAATCTTCCTCTCAAGTCAAGTCAAACTTGACCAAATCTCTTCCATGGTTGATCAAATCCAACCATTTGATTCAAGCCAACTTAATATAATGAATCTAATTCATTTAATTAAATTGATTCAATGAGTCAAAATCTAAATTAGACTCATTGAACACATGAATCAACTTGAGTCGAACTCAAGTTAGCCCAATTATGATTACTCTTAATCCAATTTGATTCATCAAATGAATCTAATCCTCTTGGTTCATCATATGAACCTAATCTCCATCTAATTGTCCTAAGTGTGTGACCCTATAGGTTCTTGTAACGTTGGCAATGCCTTAAACCCATTTAGGAGCATAAGTAATGAGCGGTATCTAGCAACACATCATTACTACCCAAGTTACAAGAATGTCGAGATCCGACATCACCTTGTGACTACTAATTGTGACTCCTCACAAAATATGACAAGTGTCCTTCTATCCTAGACATCTAGATTGATCAATGTGAGGCATAGACCGTGTCATCCTCTGACCAATCTAAATCTTGAACTCCAAGTAGACTCACTAAATCAAATGAGCTCAATACAATATCCCATATTGACTCTAGGGCATAACTACACGTGGTCTCACTCTATCAAGAATACCGATGTCTCTCCCGTCATATAGGAGGGATAGATCCCATCTACATCACTCACATCCCTCTGCATAATTTGTTACATACCCAGTAATCGCCTTTATAGTCCACCCTGTTACGGGTGACGTTTGACGAAACCAAAGTACATAACTCCTTATATAGGGATCCATGGTGACTTCAGGTCTAAGGACTAATAGTCATACTAATAGCCACATGAGAAAGTATATGACACTCATATAACGATCCATGATACTTTCTCATGGCGGGTCATTCAGTATACATTCTCCAATGTATACTCATGTGTCAGCTTGATATCTCTATATCCATGACTTGTGAGATCAAGTCATCGAGCTGACCTACATGCTAGTCTTATTGCATTAACATTGTCCCTGAATGTTAATACTCGACTAGGAATGATTTAGAGTAGTGTTCTCTATATCATCTCACTATCGATTCAACTAATCGATTGATATAGGTATGAACCTTCTACTCAAGGACGCTATTATACTTAGTCTATTTGGCACTAATATAAATAAGTATAATAACCAAAAAAATGCCTTTATTAATATACAAGAATATGATACAATGAGTCCATACAATCATCAAATGATTGGCTCTAGGGCTCTAACTAACATCAAATTCTCAAGCCACTCATCTGAGTTATAAGCGAGCTTGTTCTCGCGCCTATATTCTAGACTCTCGAGCCGTTTGGCTAAGTTATAAGCGAGTTTGCTCTCGCACCTAAGTTATAGACTCTTAAGCTGCACGGTTGAGTTATAAGTGAGCTTGCTTTCGTACCTAAGTTCTAGACTCTCGAGATGCTCAGCTGAGTTATAAGAAATCTTACTCTCGCGCCTATGTTCTAGACTCTTGAGTCACTCAGCTGAGTTATAAGTGAGCTTGTACTTGCACCCAAGTTTTAAACTCTTGAGCTGCTCGGCTGAGCTATAAGCTAGGTTGTTCTCGAGCCTATGTTCCAAACTCTCAAGCCACTTGGCTGAGTTATAAGTGAGCTTGCTCTCGTACCCAAGTTCTAGAGTCTCAAGCCGTTTAACCGAGTTATAAGCGAACTTACTTTCATGCCCAAGTTCCAGACTCTAGAGCCGCTCGGTTGAGTTATAAGCAAGCTTACTCTTGCACCTATATTCAAGACTCTCAAGACACTCGGTCGAGTTATAAGTGAACTTGCTCTCGCGCCTATATTCCAGACTCTTGAGTCGTTCGATCGAGTTATAAGTGAGCATGCTCTTGCGCTCAAGTTCCAGACTCTCAAGCCATTCAACTGAGTTATAAATGAGTTTGCTCACATACCCAAATTCCAGACTCTCAAGTCATTCGACCTAGTTATAAGCAAGCTTGCTCTAGCGCCAATGTCCCAGACTCTTGAGCCATTCGATCGAGTTATAAGTGAGCTTGCTCTTGCACCTATGTCGTAGACTCTCAAGCTGCTTTGCCGAGTTATAAGTGAGCTTGCTCTTATGTGGAGACTCTCAAGCCACTCGACCGAGTTATAAGAAAGCTTGCTTTCATGCCCAAGTTCTAGACACCCGAGTCACTCAAAAGAGTTAAAATGAGCTTGCTCTCGCACCCAAGTTCCAGACACTCGAGTCACTCAATCAAGTTATAAGTGAGCTTGCTCTCGCACTTATATTTCAGACTCTCAAGCCATTTGATCGAGTTATAAGTGAGCTTGCTCTTGTGCCCAAGCTCTAAACTCTCGAGCCACTCAGCTGAGTTATAACTGAATTTACTCTCATGCTTATATTCCATACTTTTGATTTGCTCAGCCAGGTTATAAGTGGGCTTGCTCTCGTGCCCATATTCTAGACTTTCGAGCTATTCAGCTGAGTTTTAAGTGAGCTTGCTCTCATGCTCAAGTCTAGACTCTCGAGCTGTTCGATTGAGTTATAAGCAAGCTTGTGTTGGTGCAATATCCCTAGGTCAAGGATGACCTGGTTGACTAAGCTTGAGTTAGCTCAAGCTTGAGTCTTTATGTTTGAGTTTCGATGTTTGACAATACAGATAATACATGGAGATTATAGGTATAATCATCTGATTAGGGAGATTGCTGGAGCAATTCCCCTCTGGTTAGGGTTTGACCAGTCTGAGTTTGAAGAAGAGTCAAGTATGTCAAGATTGACCGGATACTTGACTGGGAAGTCCTAGTGAGTGAAACTAGGCAGAAAGAAATGTCACACCCCGGGGGAGTCCCTGTCCGAAGAAATTTCGGCAGCACCTCCCCTGTACGGCTAACAATCTGAATCATTTCTACATGCACAATATACCTCAGCCACAGACGGCTAGAATAAATACACAACCACGCAGTTTATATGCAGCCTACTCGGCTGATACAATAAAAATACCACCACGCAGTTATATGTAAAACTAACAGCCCACTTGGCTGTACCAGAATCAAACACAGCGGAAATACAACGGACACATACAAACTAAAATAAAAGACTGTTAGCCGGCTAGGCTTACACCGCACAACAAAACAACACTCCAGAAACATAACTGGAACACAAAGAGAAATACAAAATTTTCATATACCAAAATGCAAACAAATAAAAGCGGAGACGGGTCTTCTGATGTGATGTGGGGACCGGCAAACAGGATGCTCCAAGCGACTCTGTAAACAACCTGGTACCTGAAAATAGTGTCCACAGGGGGTGAGTCCAACACTCAGCGGATAACAACTGATATGCATAATAAAGAAAATAACAACCAGCACTAATCATGCGTACAGTCTCCTGATACAAGAAGGGTAAATGCGACTGAAATAAGCAGGAGAAAACTGTACTAACCAGGACCAAGGTATAAGTACAATAGGGTCGTCAGACCGAGAGTGTCATAAATCCTGTATGCATTTCAATCATATGCATCCATATAAATGCAGCAAGTAAATGCAGCAAACACAAGCAATAAATGCATCATGCATATGATGCCAATGTCATGGTCACCCCTGACGCCAGTCAGCCATCTCACACACAATGGTGAGACCGAGTGGGTAGGGTTATGACAACCGTGAACTCTGCAATCACTGCTCCTGATGAGTGACCGAGTGGACGGGAAGCTGTCGGAGTACACCTATCCTCCTACCCCAAATCATAAATGGGGGAGCTCAAAGCTCTCATCTCCCGGTACACGATGACGGGGAGGAATCTCTACCGATTACCACGCTGCGTCACACTACCCATGAGCGGACCAACGGAGCCAAACAAAGTCCAACCGCCTGCCGGCTACCACGCTGCTACACTAAACCAGCGGAGCCAAACAGAGCAGAACCGTCTGCCGGCTACCACGCTAAGTCACCAGACCAACGGAGTCAAACAACAGAACTACCACACACCTATCTGATACACCACTAACCCATGAGTGGTGGTGTGTACAGATACATGTAACTGGCGATGTGCTCGACAATAATGGAGCAAACTATGGCACAACATGCAATCATGCGAGATGATGCATGACACTAATCATGGCAATATCCTGAACAGCACAGCAATATCCATACATAAATATAAAATGTGTACCATAGGACAATGAATCAAATCAAAGGTACACAGATCATAAAAGGTATCAAAATCCCTAGGTCCTGAACATAATATATAACATGATTGTGTCACTGCCCCTATAAGCATGTATAATCAGATAAGTACTAACATGATGTGCATAACAAATAAACAAACAAGCATGTATCAGATCGGGTAGTGATCAACCGAAGCAAATGAGAAACACAATCATTGCTATATGTTAAAAACATTACTATGCATATTAAATGACATAAAGTCAAAGTACTCGCCTCCAATCGAAAGGTCCAATCTGGTCCAACTTGGATGTCGAGATGCTCGTGTCGCGTCAAAACCTTGAGTCACGAATATATATACATTTTATTTAGCTAAAATTCAAAGGAATGACTAAATAAAATCCTTAAGGCTAAATTAGGGTAAAACCCTAATCAACCTAACCATCGAGTATAATTCACCTACAACAAAAATGATCATACCTAACTAATATCAAATTCGAAACATGAGCTATAATTTACCATGTATCAAAACGTACCTAAATCACTTCATAACCAATTATGTATGTATCAATTCATACCTAAAACAACATGTATCAAGAGCGTGCCAACTCAATCCATACACCAAACCCTTACCTTAAGGCTGCTGGACCAAGATTTTGCTGGAAACAGAGGTTGTTGTTGGAACACTTCTCTGCTGGAAACCCTCCACACTGCCCGGATCACAAGAAACCCCACAGCAGTCCTATGTTTCCTCTAATCAAGAACAATAGATCAATCACAAAGGGAAACAATCCATCAAGATCCTTGAATCTACAGAATTCCCAACCAAAACTGAACCTCACCGTGGATTGATCAAGGGCAGAGGGCACTAGGGCAGCGGCGTCGGCATTGTGCAGAGGTGCGGCAGCGAGGCTTGATGGTGGCTCGGTCCTCTCTGTCGAAGAGTTAATGGAGGGAGACGGCGGTGGTGGCGTCGGCTAGGGCAAGGTGGCGGCAGCCGGCGCTAGGGCTGAGGAGAAGCGACGGTGAACACAAACTAGGCAGCAGAGGAGGTCGGCGACGCCATTAGAATCTCCACAGCGAGGGGCGACGGGCGCCGGTGGCTAGCTAGGGCACGAGCACAGAGGAGGGCCGGCGATCGGCTGGCGTCGCTGGGCTTGCTTCGTGCGGGAAGAAGGCTCGACCGACGACAAAAAAATCTAGGGCACGCGATGAAGAACGGATCAGGTCGGCGTCGGGCAGAGGAGAGGAGGGAGAGAGAGCTTGGCCAAGGGTTTATCCGCGAGAGGAAACGGCGGTTTGCATCGCCGGTTGGGAGAGGGCGGTTAGGGCACAGATGGTTCGACGCGAGGAGGAGAAGGGAACGGAGAAAAATCAGAAAAAGAATAAAAAGAAAAAGAATTAGAAAAAGAAAAGAAAATAAACTTTTCCTCTTTTAAATGGGATAGCCTAAACATGCTTTTTCGTACCCCATTTTTATCCCCGTTAACTCGTCCATACAAGTTCCGAAAAATTTCTAAAAATTCCAGAAAATTTTCCTTATCATTATCTGCCCTTTTCCGGTATTTTAAATTCTCCCCCACTAATAAAAATTTGGTCCCCAAATTTCGTTATCTACCATCAGCAAATACTAACAACAGGTAAAGAGTACAAAATGTTGAACGGTAAATTAAATCACATACCTCAGGTGAAAAGATGGGGGTATCGAGCTCGGATCGTATCCTCGAGCTCCCAAGTAGCCTCCTCGTCCGAATGATGCTGACATCCGACTTTTACCATCCGGATAGTCTTGTTCTGCAACTAACGCTCTTTCCGGTCCAAAATCTGTACCAGAACCTCCTCATAAGTGACGTCAGGCTGAATAGGAATTGAGATATCTGTCAGCACATGCGTCGGGTCGGGTATGTATCTTCTCAGCATAGACACATGGACTATGTTGTGAACACCTGCCAAAGCTGGTGGTAGCGCCAAACGATAAGCTACCGCTCCAATTCTCTCCAAGATCTGGAAAGATCCAATGTATCGTGAAGCTAGCTTACCTCTGAGGTCAAATCTCTTCACCCCTTTCGTGGGTGAGACGCGCAGAAATACATGGTCGCCAGTAGAGAACTCCAGGGGTCTGCGTCTCCAATCAGCATAACTCTTCTGGCGGTCCTGCGCCTCTGACATCCTCCGTCTGATAGTACGGGCAAACTCTGCCTCCTGCTGAGCTTTATGAGGTCCCAACAACTGGGCCTCCCCAACCTCAACTCAGAGGATGGGTGCCCGACAATGCCTACCATACAACTATTCAACCGGCGCCCTCTGCATAGTCAAATGAAAGCTGTTGTTGTAGGCAAACTCTACCAATGGCAAATGGTCCTCCCAACTGCCTCCAAAATCCAACACACATGACCTCAGCAAGTCCTCTAGAGTCTGAATGGTCCGCTCTAACTATCCATCTGTCTGCGGATGGAAAGCTGTACTGAAATAGAGCTGAGTGCCCAAGGCCTGCTATAGACTCTGCCAGAAACAAGACGTGAACCGAGGGTCTCTGTCCAAAATAATAGTCAACGGGACATCATGTAATCTGATGATCTCCCGGCAATACAAATCTGCCAATCGATCCAGGGAATCAGTCTTCTGGATCGCTAAGAAGTGCGCCGATTTGGTTAATCAATCAATGATTACCCAAATCGCATCATGGGCTCGTCATGTCCTCGGCAAACCCACCACAAAGTCCATGGTAATGTGTTCCCATTTCCACTCAGGAATAGGAATCCTCTGTAGAAATTCGACAGATCTCTGGTGCTCAGCCTTCACCTGCTGACAGACAAGATATCTAGCTACTAATTCCGCGATGTCTTTCATCATGTCGTTCTACCAATAAGAATGCCTCAAATCTCGGTACATACGGGTACCGCCTGGGTGGATGGCAAATCGTGAGCGATGAGCCTCCTGAAGTAACTCCTCCCTGACCGGGTGAGATGGAGGTACGCATAAGCGGCCTCGGAAATATATAATACCCGCTTCATCTTGGGTAAACTCGGCCTGCTGCCAGAAGCTATCTAGTTGCCAATGAAGTGCAAATGCTGATCACCAGCCTGAGCCTCTCGGATCCTCGTCCTGATCGACGATTGAGCAACCATGGTAACCAGAATACTCTATTCTGTCCGTCCCTACTCCTCAAGGCCTAACTCGTAGAAACCCTGAATCAAATCTGTGACCACAACTCAGTGGCAAACTAAAGTCCCTCTGGACTTCCTGCTGAGTGCATCGACAACCACATTAGCTTTCCCCCAGGTGGTAGCTAATGGTGCAATCGTAATCCTTCAGGAGTTCCATCCATCTCCTCAGTTGGAGATTAAGTTTCTTTCTAAGTGAACAGATATTTGAGACTCTTATGGTCAGTGAGAATCTCAAATGTAACACCGTACAGATAATGTTGTCAAATCTTCAAGGCAAAATAATGGCGGTCGGCCACAAGTCATGTACTGGGTAGTTCTTCTCATGCTCCTTCAACTGCCGAGAAGTAGGAGACTACCCTGTCGTGCTGCATCAAAACAGCGCCCAAACCCTATAGAGATGCGTCGGTATAAAGCACGAATCTATCCTCTCCAGAAGGTAAAACCAAAATCGGAGCTGACACTAGTCTCCGCTTTAGCTCCTGGAAGTTGGTCTCGCAATCCTCAGTCCAAGTGAACTCCACGCCTTTCCTGGTCAGGCGTGTAAGTGGCATAGCAATCCGAGAGAAACCCTCAACGTATATCTGAAAATATAGAGCCAAACAAAGGAAGTTGCGAGCCTCCTCTATAAACTCCGTCTACTCCCAACGGTAACAACCTCTATCTCCTGTGGAACCACGGTATACTCCTACTAGTGACCGTGTGTCCCAAACATCTCACATAAGACAATCCAAATACGCACTACTGATCTTCACATATAGATGTTCTCGTCGAAACATCTCTAGAACTATGTGAAGATGGTGTACATGACTCACCTCGGATATGAAATAGATCACAACATTGTCAACAAAGACAATGGAAACCGATCCTACATCCTAGGAATACTAAATTAATCGAGTCCTTGAAAACATCTAAGGCTCCGCAAGCCCTAATGGTAAAACCAAGACACATAATGTCCGTATCACAGACATTCCTAACCATAAGATCCCCGACAACAAGTTAGGAATCTGATCACCAACGATATAAATCACCAAAGAATAGATCCTCCAGTGTGAGAGCAACGCTCCATCACACGAAATACCACATATATGGGAGCAACGCTCTACCACAAGAAATCCTCCATATGTGGGAGTAACACTCCACTACAAATAATCCGTAATATGTATCTGCAATAAATATGGGAGCAATGCTCCGCTACAAGC
Organism: Zingiber officinale; assembly: GCF_018446385.1. Taxonomy (NCBI): domain Eukaryota; kingdom Viridiplantae; phylum Streptophyta; class Magnoliopsida; order Zingiberales; family Zingiberaceae; genus Zingiber; species Zingiber officinale. The sequence goes on from NC_055995.1 coordinate 13,798,831, forward strand.
AATCCGTAATATGTGGGAGCAACGCTCCACCACAAATGATCCATAACCTGTGGGAGCAACGCTCCACCACAACCATCTAAAATATGTGGGAGCTACGCTCCACCACAATCAATCCATAATATGTGGGAGCAACGCTCCACCACAAACAGTCCAAAATATATGGGACCAAGACATCTTACGCTCCGAAAAATTCTCGAAATTTTTTCAAAAAATCCGGAAACTCTTCCTTATCATTATCTGCCCTTTTCCGGTATTTTACAAGAAAAATCCTGGTAAGTGATGTCAGGTGAAAGACCTAGTGACTGAAGCTAGGCAGTTGGAAAATCCTAGTGAGTGAAGCTAGGTGAAAGTCCTAGTGAGTGAAGCCAGGCAAGTGGAAAGTCCCGGTGAGTGAAGCCGGATAGTGGAAAAATCCTGGTGAGTGAAGCCGGGTGAAAATCCTAGTGGTTGAAGCTAGGTGAAAGTCCTGGTGTGTGAAGCCAGACAGATGGGAAGTCCTAGTGAGTGAAGCTAAGCAGATGGAAAGACCTGGTGAGTGAAGCCAAGCATGTGGAAATCTAGGTGGGTCAAGGTTGAACGAACACCTGGTGTTTGGAAGTCTAAGTGGGTCATGGAGGACCGGACACTTGGCATGAGATGGTAAGTCCAAGTGGGTCAAGGTTGACCGGACACTTGGCGCAAAGAGAAAGCCCAGATGGGTCAAAAGTTGACCGAATTCTTAGTGGTCGTAAGTCCAATAGGGAGTTGGCATGGAACTAGGAAGTTCGGACGTAGTAAACTTACAAAGGCCATAACTTTTGACTCAGATATCGGAATGAGGTGATCTCAGATGTGAAACGAAGATAATTTCAAGCTCTATCAAGTTTTATACTTTCCAATCGATGGGGGGGGGGTTCAATCGATTGGTCAATCGTTTGGTTGACGTGAATTCGTGCAGAAATGGGCTGAATCGATTGGGTAATCGATTTAAACTTGCCAAATCGATTGGTCAATCGATTGGGAGAGTTTTTGAGTGAACAGTGAGCTTATGAATCGATCCATTGATCGATTGAAACCTCCAATCGATCGGGCAATCGATTGGGAGGCTGGAAAATCACGCGATAGCTCTAGAAATCGCGCGAGACACGTTGAATTGATTGGGCAATCGATTCAAGTGTTTTCCAAGAGCACAGAGGCGCTCTAGATCGATCAACCGTTTGATCCAAAGCCTCCCCAATCGATTGGGAGCAATCCAATCAATTGGGATTCGACCGTTGGCGGAGATAAAGTCGATGGCGGTGTGTCTTCGGTAGTTCTTCCTCTCTTCTCCATAAGCAATCACAGCGAACCTCCACAGCGATCCTTTCTTCCTCACTGCCAGTTCTTGAAGGTTCTTGGAGGCACATCCAAGTCAAGAGGTGAGTTGCAACAAGAAGAAGAAGAAGCTAGGGTTTCATTGTAATCTTGTAAGATTTACTTGTATTTTGCTTCTTTCTTTCTTATTGTTGTATTGTGAGTTTGTAAGGCTTCTCCACCTACGGTAGTTACCGTAAAGGAGTGTTTTATAGTGGAGGGTGTGTGAGTGTGTGGATCCTTGGATTAGTCACCTCTTCTTGAGGTGGATACTAAGTAAATCCCTTGTATTAGCATTGTAGTTGTTGTTTCTTGTATTTTCCGTTGCACATCGTCGAAGAATCAAAGCAACGAAGAGCATAAGATCGTGAAGAGATATTCACCTCCCCTCCTCTAGCTACATTTCCGTCCCAACAAGTGGTATCAGAGCAAGGTCACTTTTCACCGGAATCATCGCCGGAAGGGGCAACAACCTAGAGGGTGTAGAAGTTGGAGCAAATTCTATCAAGTCAAAGACTTCATCATCATGCTCAACTTCAAATGGAATTCGGAGATGGATTCGGATTCGACACGAGGGTGCCTCCACCATATGTATCCATGAGTTTCGATTCTTAGAAATCAAGAATCGAAAACTTTCTTATGATGGAGATAGAGCAATGGTTTGCTCTCATGGAAGGCTTCGAGGCTCCAAGAAATTCAAAGGGCAAGATCCTCAAAAGAGCAAATGGAGCAAAGAGCAAATTCAAAGGAGCGAGGCAAATGATAAAGTGACCAAGCTATTGGTCAATTTGTTGCCAAGCAATATTTTGGCTCAAATTGGAGAATTCGAGAATGCCAAGGAGCTATGGAGTAAAGTGGAAAAAATACATGAGATCCCCTCCACTGTACAAAATAATAAAGAATCCAAAGAGGGTGACTCATTAGAGCAAGACCAAGAGCAAGAGGACTCTGAAGTTGAGAGATGCTCAACTTCCAAAGAAGAAGAAGTCCAAGAAGCTTCATCTTCAAAGGAATACAATGAAAAGGGCAAAGAGGGAGCATACTCTTTGTTCCATATACAAGATGAAGATGAAGAAGCCTCCACCTCTAGGATTGAGGGGGAGCGACTTTCAGTAACGCTGGATTAAGAAGAAGGAGAAGCTTCTACATTCGGGTCATAAGGAGAAGAAGATGATGTATCCTCCAAAAATCAAGAGACATCAAATGGAGGATCAAGTGTTATCCCTACATGTGAAGGTATAAATATTTCATCTAAAAATAAATATCATATCATATATTTTGAATGTAGGGGGCATGGGCACTACAAAAGCAAGTGCCCTAAATTGGCCAAGAAAAAGGGTCAAGTGGCACCAAAGGGCAAGGAGAAGCCCAAGGAGACCGCTCCCGGAACAAAGAAGAGCAAGGAGCACATTGTGTGCTTTTCTTGCAATCAAAAGGGATACTATCGGAGTCAATGCCCCAAGGGGAAGAAAGCGGTTAAGGCTCAAGGAGGAAGCACAACTCAAGGGGGAGCCTCCAAGGTAAAACGCAAGGTATCATTTGTTGAGCCTACCCTTTAAATAATGGTAAAAAACATGCTAGTTCTAATTTATATCATTTTAATGCTATTTACCATAAAAATAGGAAGCATGATAGAATAAATGAAAATCATGTGGCTCTTCATGCTAAAACTACCAAACCTAAGGTTAGAAAGATAGAAAATAATTTAGGCAATAACTCTAAGGATTCTAGGTATTTGCCTAAGAAAAAGAAAAATCAAAGTGTAAATGAAAAATCTAAAGTTGAGGAGTTATGGAGAGAAAATCAAGTCTTAAGGTCAAGACTTGATAAATTGGAGAGGACTCTTAGAAAAATCACAAATGATACACAAGGGTTCAAGAGTCAAAACCTAGGTTTAGAGAAACAAGGGTCATCCTATGGTCGTAAAGGTTTGGGATACAAACCTAAAGCTAAGAAGGATGCAATTTCTTACCATAGGGTTCCATATAGCTATGGAACTAACCCTAGGCCTAGTGGTCAAGTCAAAAATACAAGGGAAGTTATCCCTAGAAGTATTTTTGCAACAACAAACATGACTAAGACTTCTAAGAAGTCTAAGAAAGTCACTAGGAAGGTCACAAGGGAAGAAATCCCTAGAGTTGATCTAGAAAAAGTGACCAAGGCTTCTAAGAAGCCTAACAAGGTCACTAAGAAGGTATCTAGGGAAGTTATCCCTAGTGAGTACCTAGAGCATCCAAGGAACTCCAATAGGTTTTGGGTTCCTAGGAGCATTTTCTCTACCCCTTAGATGGGATAGAGAGTGTCGACTCCGATTAGAAGGGTAGTTAACCCAACTTTGATGAAGTTGACACTCGGAGAGCATTTTCAAGGTTATTATTATTAACCTTTGAAAATGAAAAGGATTATCATTTACTTCTTAAATGGAGTAAAATGTGTCATAGTTTGAGTATTTGGATATGATTTTAATTGGCACAAGAGATCAAGTGTAAAGAAATGCCAAGTTGGGATTTTGACATTTTATTGGGAAGTTAAAGGCAAATCTAAGCCTTATTTTTACTTGTTACTCTTTAAAAGAGTAAATTGTGTCAAAATTCGAGGGATATGCTTAACTTAAATTGACAAATGTAGGAAAAGTAAAAGAAACGTCAATTTGGATTTTGGCATTTTCTTGAGAAATCTTGGCAATTTAGGTTTAAATTTTAAGATTAGCTAAGGTTTAAGGATACTTAGATAGTTAATCTAGGTATTCTATTTATGCTAATTTTCCATGCTTTGTTTGATCATAATATGCCATGACATCATGTTTTGCATTCATGTTTTATTATGAAAAATACAAAAATATCATGTCATGTCATATATACATCATGTAGTTATAGGAAATTTTCTTTTGAGAATTATTCATCTTTGATGTATGCCATAACGCGTTATGCATGATTTTAATACCTTGCAAATTAAAGACGAATGACATTCATTAACAAGTAACATCCTTGGTGGATGTTCATAACCTTAAAATGCCTAGACAGATATGCATGATCCCTAGATTAGGGCAAAACCAAAAGTTTACATCTCACTAAAGAACTATAAGGTGACTTGTATGTGGTTTTGGACACATTAAATACAAGTGAGATGTTAGGATGATGAACAAAACTCAAGATGTTGATTTAGTGTATTGTTTTGAGTTTTAAGTACATCAAAACACATAGTTATGTGCTTTCTAATCATTAGGAAAGTTAATGTACAAGTCATGTGCATTGAGTCCAAAGAATATGGTTGGATATTGGTTTTGAAAATGATTTTAAATATACTTTGGAAAACCTTGATGAAGGCTATCTTTTGATAGTAATCATCATTGAATAGTTGAGCACAAACTTGGAAGAAAACACTAAAGATTTTACAAGTTCCCAAGTTTGTGTCAATCTTTGAAAATAGAAAGTATTTTTATAGAAAACTATTTTTCCTTGAAATTATATACTCTAAGTATTGTCTACATGAATTTTCATGATTTTTTAAATTTTGTAGAATTTTTGGAGACTTTTTGAAATTGACTGAAAATGTATTTCAGCATTTTTAGAGCTTCAATCGATCACTCGATCGATTAGAGTGCCTCAATCGATCGGGCGATCGATTGAGAAGGCATTTCTCGCGAGCATAAGTTCACTGGATCAATCCATCGATCGATCCACGCAGCCTGAATCGATCAGTGGATCGATTCAGCTGGGTTTAATCGATTGGGACCCAACTCCCATCGATTGAAATGCTGAGTTTGGCTGGGTAAGCTAGATTTCAGCATTTTTAGTCTAAGTAACCATTCCTTACACCTCAAAACATATTTGTATACATTTAGGGGGGGGGGGGGGGGGGGGGTTTCATGATGAAAACAAGGATGGATTGGTTAAGGAAGACTAAGTAGAGATTTGGTTTCAATTTTGAATTTTTGAACCTCAAAACTTCTAAATTTAGATTTCCTATATGTTTAAGGATTCCAAGTCATTGTTGGTGCAATGACAGAAGTTTGAAGTATGTCTTTAGGGGGAGTTACTCTTTGAGGACATGAAAATCTATTTTTTTCATATACCTTGGAAGGTGGTCAACCTTCTTTAACGTAAATGCTCAAAGTTGAGCTTTTCAAATACGATGAGGAGTGGATATCTTCATTGTTTAGTTGTTCGTGCTCAAGGGTGAGCGTTGGAGATAATGAAGGGTATGGGACCTTCATTATCATGTTGAATACAATGAGTGAAGTTGTGAACAACGGTGAGTGACTCTTCAGGGGGAGAGTTTTTGATGTGTGCCAATAAGGGGAGAATGTGTGATTTAAGTTAGACCTTCATTACCTATAGAGGGAGGTTTCCCTCTAGGAAAGGGGGAGAATGAAGGAAACCCTCATTCATACATTGACATGAAGGAAGTTGAGGTAATGGGATTAGCCTAACTTAAAGGTATTGTCAAACATCAAAATGGGGGAGATTGTTGGTGCAATATCCCTAGGTCAAGGATGACCTGGTTGACTAAGCTTGAGTTGGCTCAAGCTTGAGTCTTTATGTTTGAGTTTTAATGTTTGACAATACAGATAATACGTGGAGATTACAGATGTAATCATCTGATTGGGGAGATTACTGGAGCAATTCCCCTCTGGTTAAGGTTTGACCAGTCTGAGTTTGAAGAAGAGTTAAGTAGGTCAAGATTGATCGGATACTTGACTGGGAAGTCCTAGTGAGTGAAGCTAGGCAGAAAGAAAAATTCTGGTGAGTGAAGCCAGGTGAAAGACCAAGTGAGTGAAGCTAGGCAGTTGGAAAATCCTAGTGAGTGAAGCTAGGTGAAAGTCCTGGTGAGTGAAGCCAGGCAGGTGGAAAGTTCCGATGAGTGAAGCTGGATAGTGGAAAAATCCTGGTGAGTGAAGCCATGTGAAAATCCTAGTGGTTGAGGCTAGGTGAAAGTCCAGGTAAGTGAAGCCAGGCAGATGGGAGGTCCTAGTGAGTGAAGCTAGGCAGATGGAAAGACCTGGTGAGTGAAGCCAGGCATGTGGAAATCTAGGTGGGTCAAGGTTGACCGGACACCTGGTGTTTGGAAGTCCAAGTGGGTCATGGAGGACCGGACACTTGGCATGAGATGGTAAGTCCAAGTGGGTCAAGGTTGATCGGACACTTGGTGCAAAGAGAAAGTCCAGATGGGTCAAAAGTTGATCGAATTCTTAGCGGTCGTAAGTCCAATAGGGAGTTGGCATGGAATTAGGAAGTTCGGACGTAGTAAACTTCCGAAGGCCATAACTTTTGACTCGGATATCGGAATGAGGTGATCTCAGATGCGAAACGAAGCTAATTTCAAGATCTATCAAGTTTTCTACTTTCCAATTGATTGGACAATCGATTAGGGTGTTCAATCGATTGGTCAATCGATTGGTTGACGTAAATTCGTGCAGAAATGGGCTGAATCGATTGGGTAATCGATTGAAACTTCCCCAATCGATTGGTCAATTGATTGTGAGAGTTTTTGAGCGAATAGTGAGCTTTTGAATTGATTCATTGATCATTTGAAACCTCCAATCGATCGGGCAATCGAATGGGAGGCTGGAAAATCACGTTATAGCTTTGGAAATCATGCGAGACACGTTGAATCGATTGGGCAATCGATTCAAGTGTTTTCCAAGAGCATAGAGGCGCTCTGGATCGATCAACCGATCGATCCAAAGCCTCTCCAATTGATTGGGAGTATTTCAATCGATTGGGATTCGACCATTGGCGCAGATAAAGTCGTTGGCGAGCGTGTCTTCTGCAGTTCTTCCTCTCTTCTCCACAAGCAATCACTGCGAACCTCCACAGCGATCCTTTTTTCCTCATTGCCAGTTCTTGAAGGTTCTTGGAGGCACATCCAAGTCAAGAGGCGAGTTGCAACAAGAAGAAGAAGAAGCTAGGGTTTCATTGTAATCTTGTAAGATTTACTTTTATTTTGCTTCTTTCTTTCTTATTGTTGTATTGTGAGTTTGTAAGGCTTCTCCGCCTATGATAGTTACCGTAAAGGAGTGTTTTATAGTGGAGGGTGCGTGAGTGTGTGGATCCTTGGATTAGTCACCTCTTCTTAAGGTGGATACCAAGTAAATCCCTTGTGTTTGCATTATAGTTGTTGTTTCTTGTATTTTCCGCTGCATATCGTCGAAGAAACAAAGCAACGAAGAGCACAAGATCGCGAAGAGATATTCACACCCCCCCCCCCTCTAGCTACATTTCGGTCCCAACAGCTTGCTCTCGCGCTTATGTTCCAGACTCTCAAGTCGCTCAGCCGAGTTATAAGCGAGCTTGCTCTTGTGCCTAAGTTCCAAACTCTCGAGCTGCTCGATAGAGTTATAAGCATGCTTGCTCATGCGCCAAATTATGATTCTAGGCTCTTGAGCATAAGAACTGAGTTATAAGCGGGATTTCACCCAAGCCTGATGTAAGGGAATAGGTTGCTTAAACACGCAAACGCGCAGCGGAAAAAACCTATTTCCTCCAGAACATCCATGCGAAGTGAAACATAATCTTATACTAAGTTAGATCTAAAGACATGATAGAGTTATACCTTTGAAGTGTGCTCACGATCTCCCGACAACTTGGATCACAGCACGATCAAGCGTTCACGCCTCTACAGTATCCACACGAACAAGCCTTGCTTTCGTTTGTCTCACAAACTCAACAAGATGGAGAAGAACACACAAGGTTGTGCTAGCAGCCTTCAAGGGTGTGTTCGGCCAAGCAAGGAAAGGAGGAAGAAGAAGAAGAAAAGAGACCTTTCACCTTCTCAAGTGATGAAAAATCTTATGAAAAATATCATCCAAATGATATTTATAGCCATCCCATGGAATACCAAGAGTCTCAATCCTTTCTTCTTCTAATCCAATGGCTCAAAATCAAACATTCAATCCAATGGTTGAATTTTGACCATTCAACTTCCTTGGTGAACTCAAATTCACCCAATGAGTCTAACCCATTGATTCCCATGTAATTCGACTCAATCCAATAATTGGATCTATTTGAGTCTAACTCAATGAGTCTAATTCGGATTATACTTAATCCAATGAGTGGGTTCATTCGAATCTAACTCAATGATTAATCCAAAAAGCATGATCATCTCATGATTGGCTCTTAGGGCTAATTACTAACATCTGAGATCCTCCAGCCTTATGTTTGTAGTCTCCCAAGTGATCGAAGTGTTACTTGCATGGATCGACCACAATTCAAATATTACTTACATGAATTTGAGCAAGTGACGTGACACTACGCTAAGGAAAAAGCTCCAAGAAGCAAACCAAAGACATAAGAAATACAAGTGTCTAGTCAGTCGAGCTTACAGACTTCTTCAACTAGACCTGAAAAGGAGAGTTGTGATATGACAAATAAGGTGGGAGAAGTCAAGAAGGCCAGTTGATGTGGCAGTCAAAGTCAAGAAGAGGTCAACACTTGGGGTTAGCAGGTCATTGGGTTCAGCCAAGTGGTCGAACCGATTATACTGTTGGGCCTATCGAACCCCGAGTTCCTCAGAGTCGACGAAACCTCGAGTTGTATTAGTGAAATTTAAAGATGATTCGAGTGTCTCCACTGAGTGCTCTGGGTTGATCGGACCAGAGGTCTATCGGACATGCTGGACACATGGTTCGACCGAATCAGACTCTTTACACAAGTATAAGGGTCGAGCAAAGGTTGAGCCTTCTAGAGGTTGTCATTCTTTAGCCAACCTAATCCCATCCATGAGCGGAGGCTGATCAGACTACAAAGGGGGAGTCAGTTAGTTGGTCGGCTCACCATGTCGAAGGTCCATTAACCCAATAGCCTAATATTCCCTTTGGTATTTTGTATAATGGTTGTTAGAGAATCAAGAGAATATCCCCTGTGTTGTTTGTGCGAGGAAGCTACTACCCCACAAAAAACAAAAATAGTAGGCCCATTTTGGAATGTTGTCAGAGTGTCAGAAAGGTCGGTCCTTTTTGGCAATACTTCAAGATTCATGCATAGAGTAAAATTAACACTATAAAAGGGGGTCTCCATTTATAAGTGCAAGTACGCTAATGCAAACACTACACTATGCAACTTAAGACACCTAGATTTTATTGTTCTTCACTACTATTCATTGTATTTCCTCTCGGACACCTGTTTGACTTGAGCGTCAAAGTATCTATACCAGAACCCCTCCCTGGCTCAGTTGAAGATATTTTTTCTCTACTTTCTATTTTTAACACACTGAATTGCACGACATCTTTAGTTTCCAACACAGAGTCTTTTATAGTCAATATCATAGCCATGTGCCTAGTGTTTCATCTCCCTCGATTTAAGATAGAATCAACCATCATCGCCTTCAAAGGAGGCTAAATCCACCTGCTCAGTCAGGTTGCCATGTTAATCTTTAACAGAATCTAAGAGTAAAAAATGCTTCATGCTTTTTTAAGAAAGGTAAATAGTGTTGGTGCAGTGAGCACCATATGATCGAACCTAAGTTTTGATTATGGCAAAGGGCTCAAAGTTAAGCTGTGGGGTTATCTAACAAGGTTCATGGAGCTTGCAGGAAAGTCCTAAGTGATACTTAGGCAAAAGTCCTAGCTGCGGCTAGGCAGGTGAAAACCCTAGGGGGTGGTAACCCTAGGTCCTAGGGGGAGGTAACCCTAGGTGGAGGAAAACCCTAGGGGTTGGTAACCCTAGGTCCTAGGGGGAGGAAACCCTAGGTGGAGGAAAACCCTAAGGGGCGGCAACCTTAGGTCCTAGGGGGAGGTAACCCTAGGTGGAGGAAAACCCTAAGGGGCGGCAACCTTAGGTCCTAGGGGGTGGTAACCCTAGGTGAAGGAAAATCCTAAGGGGGGTAACCTTAGGTCCTAGGGGGTGGTAACCCTAGGTGGAGAAAAATCCTAGGGGGCGGTAACCCTAGGTCCTAGGGGGTGGTAACCCTCAGCGGAAAGTCAAGTCGATCTGGAGGACCGGACTAGCATCAGGTAAATCTCCTGAGTGGAGTAGGTGAGGATGCGTTCCCCGCAGAGGGAACAGTAGGCGTCGGGTCGACCTAGGGTTTCCGGTTGGAAATTCGAAATCAGCCCCGGACAGTCCGGAGACTGTCATCATATTCTATTATCATATCTATATTGTTGTTTTTATACTAACTTTGTTTTGTAGGGTATGTGTTTGGGACTAACACTTTTTGCAGGATCAAAAGAGCACAACTTAGCCTCGGATGAACAGTGTCTGAGGCGCCTCCATGGGGCTTGGAGGCGCCTCGGGTGCAAAGCTGAGCTGGCTGCGAAGCAAGCTTGGAGGCGCCTTGAAGGAAGCTCAAGGCGCCTTGGACTGGTGGATGAAGGCACCTTGGAGAGCACAGAAGGCGCTTTGAAGGGATAAGTCACGACCAGTTCAGGCTTGATCCACGCGGGCGACTCGGCCATCTTGGAGGCGCCTTGGATGGCTTTGAAGGCGCCTTGAGCACAGTATAAAAGCAGCACTCGACCAGCAACTCGAAACAACTTCCTCTAAGCAACCTTTCTTCAACTTGCTGTCAACGAGACGACCCAGAAGTGCTGCGACTACTTCCCGACGACCCGGAGCTCCAAATTTGATATTTCCTAAGTGTCGTTGGTATTTTTAATTACTGTTTTAAATTGTATTTAGCTTGTAATAATTTCGTGCTTATAGTTGTTGTCCACGGAAAGCAATCAAGGATCGCGGGCCATCGAGTAGGAGTCGCCACAGGCTCCGAACGAAGTAAATCCCTTGCGTCTTTCTGTGTGCTCTTTTATTTTTCCGCTGCGTTTATTTACTCGATTGTTTTACGATTCCGAAACGAACGAAATAGCCACGAGCGCTATTCACCCCCCCCCCCCTCTAGCGTTTTCGATCCAACAATTGGTATCAAAGCGGGGTCGCTTTGAACTGGTGCAACCACCATTCAAGCATTTTTTCCGTCGCTTTTTCGTTTGTATAGGTTAAAAATAAAACCTTATGCCTTTCATTTTTTCCCTCCAAATATAGTTTTAAAAAATTAATTTTCATCTTTTCACAATTGGTTGGGATTAATGAAATATCGTATTTTGCAAATTTTGTAATAACATTTTTTTATTAATATTTTAATAATATTTTATTATTATTTTTCCTCAAAATTTATGAATTTATATTTTTATTATTTCCCGCACTACTAATCCAAGACCAAGTCTTGGAACATGTTTTTTGTTTATATTGTGTGCTAGGTTTTTAAATGGCCTATGAAGATGGATACAACACCGCTAGCCTACCACTCTTGTCCAGCGAAAATTTTGGTTACTGGAAAGACCAGATGGAGCACCAACTGAAACCCTAAGTGGAGACATGGACCATAGTCCAGATCGGACTCATTATCCCAACTGAAGAAGGTGTATCCATCACCTGTGACAAGTGGGATGCACAAACAATAAGAAACTTCGAGACAAATGCAAAGGCAACATGTATTCTCCTAGGCGGACTATCAAATTCAGAGCTTAATCGAGTCGGAAGGTTCGACACTGCTAAAGAGCTTTGGGAGAAACTACTCAAACTTCATGAGATTCCTTCAGAGTCAGAAATTGAACAAGACTGCGAACCCAAATACGAATCTCCAGAGTCAACCTCCGAACCAAACTCGGAAGAATCAGATCAGACCGATTTCATAGCACTAATGGCCAGAGAGGAAATTGCTGAATCTGAGTCTGAACTCGAGGTGGCAATAGTAAAGGGGGAGGATCCTGCCATGAATTTGAGAGGTAAGATTGTAAATTCAAAATGCAAATGTCACATAACTTGTTTTAAGTGTAGGGAGAGAGGGCACTATAAAAACGAGTGTCCTACTCATAAGTCTCGGCTGATACAATCGAAGGAGAAGGAGAAAATGATCAAAAGAGGGAAGGAACAAATTAAATGCTCCAAATGCAAACAAATGGGTCACTGCAAAAGACAATGCCCAGAAAGAAGACCCAATAATCCAGAGGGAGAAATCAAGGTAAATAAATTTACATTATATGAAAATCCAGTTTTTACAACACATGATTGCAGTAGTTCAACTAATCTTGCTTACTCTGGTATAGATTTTTCTTCAAAATTAGATACGCATGCTAATAATACCATGATTAAATTTGATTCATATCTAAACAAGAATAACTCAAAATTATTAAGTAAAAATAAGAAATTAACTTTAAGAAAATTAGGAATACAAAATAATATTTTAAAAGATAAAATTGATAAATTAGAGAAGATTGTTAATAATTTAGTCAAATCACAAAATCTAGACTTAGATTACAAGTCTAAAGTAAAACTTAAACACTACAAACCAAGCTATAATCAAGTACCTTTTATTTACTAAACTTAATTTAAATATAACTCTAACCTAATTTAAATAAAATTATCAATAATGTAGGGGGAGGCTCCAGAATAGTTGGCACCTCCAAAACAAACTTACCCGGCAGGGTAACCCAAACCAAACTACCCGGTAGGGTAATTAGGACTAGATTAAAAAAGGACTAAGCTTATCTTGACCCACGGTACTGGTGAAGTATTGGATGATAGTACGTTAGAGATGCTTAGTCTATGCATATCTAGGAAGATATGGCTTCGACCTGGTGCATTTGGCTAAGTGGAACTAACTGAAGCTACCCTTTATGGATCCTAACCAGTTAGACCAAGGTTTTGTACTAAGTTCAATGGGTAGGACTATTTGGAAAACCTCGAAGGCATGGTTACTTTAATGATGTCCTTGTGACTCACCATAGCCAAGAAGTTTATCCAAAGTTTACCTACTTGTTGAACCCAAAGCTAAATCCGAATCTAACACAAAGTTAAACCAAACCCTAAAATTGAACCATAATTCATCTCACAAAAATTATAGAATTCCCTGATTGAAAATTTAGATCGGGTGAGATGACTAAGGAATAGAAATTCAAATTTAAAATTTAATTCGAAATTTAAATTAAATCAAATAATTCAAATAAAATTACTAATTCAAATCAAATTAATAACTCAAATCTAATTAATAATTCAAATCTAAATAATAATTCAAATCAAATGAATAATTAATAATTAAAATCAAATTAAATTAATTAAAAATTAAATAATTTTTAAAAAAAAACTATTTAAAAAAATCATTTTAAAAATCCTTTTAAAAATTATTTTAAAAAATCCTTTTAAAAATCCTTTTAAAATTCTTTTAAAAATCACTTTTAAAATACTTTTAAAAATTCTTTTAAAAATCATTTAAAAAATCCTTTTAAAAATCTTTTAAAAAATTCTTTTAAAAATCCTTTAAAAATTCATTTGAAAATCTTTAAAAAATTCTTTAAAAAATCATTTTAAAACATTCTTTTAAAAATCTTTTAAAAAATTATTTTACAAATCCGTTTAAAAATTATTTTAAAAATTCTTTTGAAAACTTATTGAAAAATCATTTAAAAATTATTTGAAAAATTCTTTAAAAAACTTTTAAAAAATTACTTGAAAAATTCTTTAAAAATCATTTTAAAAATTACTTGAAAAATTATTTTAAAATCATTTTAAAAATTCTTTAAAAAATTCTTTAAAAATCATTTTAAAAACTACTTGAAAAATTATTTAAAAATCATTTTAAAAATTATTTGAAAATTCTTTAAAAGTCATTTTAAAAATTATTTGAAAAATTATTTTAAAAATCATTTTAAAAATTATTTGAAAAATTATTTAAAAAATCATTAAAAAAATTATTTAAAAAATTCTTTAAAAATCTTTTAAAATTTATTTGAAAAATTCTTTAAAAATATTTTTAAAAAATTATTTGAAAAATTCTTTAAAAATTATTTGAAAAATTCTTTAAAAATCCTTTAAAAATTATTTGGAAAATCTTTTAATTTAAAAATAATTTTAAAAATTATTTGAAAAATATTTTAAAAATTATTTGAAAAATCACTTTTAAAAATCCTTTAAAAATTATTTTAAAAATTATTTTAAAAATTATTTGAAAAATCACTTTTAAAAATCCTTTAAAAATTATTTGAAAAACCTTTTAAAAATTATTTGAAAAATACTTTTAAAAATTCTTTAAAAATTATTTGAAAAATCCTTTAAAAATTCATTTGATAAATATTTTGAGAATCTTTTAAAAATAAATTTCAAAATTTATTTGAAAAATCCTTTAAAAAACATTTTCTAAATTCAATTAAAATTCCTTTAAAAATTATTTGAAAATCATTTTAAAAATTCATTTAAAAATCCTTCAAAAAACAATTCTGAATTCAATTAAACTTCCTTTAAAAATTATTTGAAAATCATTTTAAAAATTAATTTAAAAAACCTTTAAAAAATAATTTCTAAATTCATTTAAAATTCCTTTAAAAATTTTTTGAAGATCATTTTAAAAATTCATTTAAAAATCCTTTAAAAAGTATTGAAAATCATTTTAAAAATTCATCTGAAAATTATTTTAAAATATTTGAAAATCATTAGGAAATCATCTTAAAAATCGTTTGAAAAAATATTTTAAATATTCAAAATCACTATCTACAAAATTATAGTTTTTCAAATTATAATCAAATTTCAAGTTATTAAAATTTTAATTCTTTTCAAATTATGATTTCAAACTTAATTAATTGAAAATCTTCAAAACTTTAAATGTTTAGTCTTTTGAAACTCTAACTTACTTTAAATATCAATTAAAGTAGAGTTAACTCCATCTCACACTCACTTATAAGCTGAACATGATTGACAACCTAGAATAGGTGAGATGGAAAATTAGGAACATTATTTTATTACTTATGTTTATTAACCTTTCATGCTTGGACTCTAGGACCCTAAGAATTTATTAAGGCATTAATTAAGAGGGAGTGATTTTGAGTTGGTCTTAAAGTTAGTTTTTCCAAGTTAGTTTTTCATTAAAGTAAATTTTTTTTGACTTGGTTTTTAAAATAAAAATTATCTTTGACTTGACTTAAAAATTAAAAACTATTTTTTCCTTATCTTCAAAAATTCAGGTTATTTTTAACTTAGCTTTAAAATTAAAATTATTTATGACCTGACTTTTAAATTATAACTCCTCTAGAAGCTAAATGTTTTCAAAGCTAAGTACTTAATTAAATTTTCTCTAACTAAACTTAGTTAAATTATTTTATAAACTTAGCTACTTGGCAAGATATTTTCTCAACGCAATCATTTTTAAGCTGAAAACATAGCTAAGTATTTCAAATTTAGCTAAGTATTTTTCAAAACAATTCTTTTTGAAAAGCTAAGTCTTTTTAAGACTAAATACGTGACAAAACTATTATTTTCAAAAGCCTTATAAATTAAGCTAAGTACTTAACCAAATTTTTTTTATCAAAGTCTAAGTACTTAACTATGCTACCCTTTAGGGGGAGCTTAAAATTAAATAGACTATTTCTCTCTTTTGTTAATTCTTTTTTGATTTATGTCAAAGGGGGAGAGAAAAGTCAAAGTTAAAAAATCAAGAAATTAAACATAATGAAAGGGGGAGCATAAACTTTAAATTGCATTGATGCTCATGGTTAACTTCCATTATTTATTCCTTTATTTAATGTTATGTTTTACTTAACTTTGAACCAAGGTTGCCATAATTAAAAAGGGGGAGATTGTTGGTGCAGTGAGCACGAGATGATCGAACCTGAGTTTTGATTATGGCAAAGGGCTCAAAGTTAAGCTGTGGTGTTATCTAATAAGGTTCATGGAGCTTGCAGGAAAGTCCTAAGTGATACTTAGGCAAAAGTCCAAGCTGTGGCTAGGCAGGTGAAAACCCTAGGGGGTGGTAATGTTGGGTTTTTCGGGCCGCGAAAACCGATTTTCGCGTCGCGGAAACCCCGAATCACCCATGCCACCGGATCCGTGCAAAGGAAAAATTCGAAAAAATTTCGAGTACGAGTAATTAGAAAACTTCGATTTACACTAAATCTACAAAGGTTAAGATGTTTATACCCTTGATGCGTGCCCGACGTGAATCCCGCTCGTCCAAAATGCCGGATCTCTAGAATATCAAAATAGATACTCCTCTAGAAGTATCCACACAAACAACACTAGATGGAGAAGACCAAAACCAAGGTGTGCTAGCACCTATGTGGTATTCGGCCAAGGAGGAGGAGAGGGGAGAGAGCAAAAACTTGAGGAAGAGGATGAAGTAAATGAGGCTTGAATGAAAAATTCATTTCATTCCCCTACAATAGTGGCCGGCCACATTCAAAAGAATGTAACTCCCATTTCCACATTAAGTGCAATTAATGTAGAGCCATTAAAGAGTTGTAACCTCCATGAGATGGCACCCATGATGATGTGTAGTAACATCATTGGTCCACATCAATGCCAACTCACCAATGAGGTGGCATAAAGTCAAGTCAAACTTGGCTTTTAATCTTCCTCTCAAGTCAAGTCAAACTTGACCAAATCTTTTCCATGGTTGATCTAATCTAACCATTTGATTCAAGCCAACTTAATATAATGAATCTAATTCATTTAATTAAATTGATTCAATGAGTCATAATCTAAATTAGACTCATTGAACACATGAATCAACTTGAGTCGAACTCAAGTTAGCCCAATTAGGATTACTCTTAATCCAATTTGATTCATCAAATGAATCTAATCCTCTTGGTTCATCATATGAACCTAATCTCCATCTAATTGTCCTTAGTGTGTGACCCTATAGGTTCTTGTAACGTTGGCAATGCCCCTAAACCCATTTAGGAACATAAGTAATGAGCGGTATCTAGCAACACATCATTACTACCCAATGTTACAAGAATGTTGAGATCCAACATCACCTTGTGACTACTAATTGTGACTTCTCACAATATATGACAAGTGTCCTTCTATCCTAAACATCTAGATTGGTCAATGTGAGGCATAGACCGTGTCATCCTCTGACCAATCTAAATCTTGAACTCCAAGTAGACTCACTAAATCAAATGAGCTTAATATCCTATATTGACTCATTTGGGCATGGCCATGCACTTCGTGGTCTCACTCTATCAAGAATACCGATGTCTCTCCCGTCATATAGGAGGGATAGATCCCATCTACATCACTCACATCCCTCTGCATAATTTGTTATATACCCAGTAATCGCCTTTATAGTCCACCCAGTTACGGGTGACGTTTGACGAAACCAAAGTGCATAACTCCTTATGTAGGGATCTATGGTGACTTCAGGTCTAAGGACTAGTAGTCATACTAAAAGCTACATGAGAAAGTATATATGTAACGACCACCCTTCTTACTACTACTACACTCTAAGGATGACCGTTACTTGACTGCTAACTCTACTTAACCGGTATGATAAAAAAATCACATGGAAACCCTACCGAAAAATTTCGGCAGAATCTCCCCTGTACCGGTGACCATATCCGTAAATACATACAGAGTATACTCAGCCACAGGCGGCTGGAACATATATTTTCACAATCACGTAGTTTAATAAATCAAAACATGCAGGTAATGAAAAGCGGAAACATAACTTCTTACTACAAAATTTTCTTATCAACTTAATAAGAAATTAAACTAAACAAATTCTTAAACTAAGTGAGTTATTTAGCTAAGTCCAAAGGATCTCCATAGTCCACACATCACACACCGTCACAGCATCTCCTTGTCGCCTTCTTCCTTATACTTTAGCTTTTCCTTTATCTGCAGTAGGAGGAAAATAGTATCTATAAGCTAAAAGCTTAGTGAGCGCTATCCTACTCACAAAAACTCGATATGCATGTATATAAATAAAACATGCTAAAACTGAATGCTAACATGTAAAGCTACTCATGCTCATAAATAGCAAAGGAATCATGCTAACTGAAATACTAAACATGTATAGCTAATCATGCTCATAAACCAATAAAGGAATCATACTAACTGAAATACTAAACATGTATAGCTAATCATGCTCATAAATAGCGAAGGAACTAACTGAAAAGCTAACCGTGAGGAAGAAAACAACTACAAGCTCAAAATTTATCCCAAGCTATCTCATGTTCATCGCCTACTGCATATACCAATAAGACTAACACACTTCTGTTCAGTATTGTGGCAAGGAACCAAAAACCTAGCTATTCTGTATACCCAGTGCCACGGCAGGGAAAACTCAGACCATATGCCAACACTATGCAATTCGTTTCCCTTCTTTGAAAGTCACAGCATATCTTATTGGGTCAAGGAGGTGTAAAACAATATCAAGAAACATTTTGAAACTCTTTTCCACATCTGTATCGAGACCCAAAGAAAAACTCACGGCAATAGCATAAAACCAAAATCCTTAAATCACGGCAGCAAGGAAAACAAATCTCGGAGCTATCCTACTGCAGGTGAGTAGCAACTCACCGGGATTTGCTTGGACTTACAACCGAAGGAGAGGAAGAAGATCTAGGGCTCGGAGGCTTGAAATACTCGGCTTCTTCTTGTGCTCGCGTGCTTCCCCTGACAAGGCGACCTTAAGGAGTTGAAGAGAGCCCCTCGGGAAGCTTTGGCCGGCCGGCGGAATCGCCTAGGTGTGCCTGCGGTTTTCGCCCGAGGAAGAGGAGGCGCCGTCGCGAGGGAGAAGGAGAGGGATTTTTTTTGAGAGAAATTGTTTTGGTTTTTCGGAAATGAAAACCTAATTTCCTTTCTTATATTCGGCTTTAATCACAACTATGCTTTAATATCAATTTCCTCCATATTGGATTGACAAAGTTCGTGTCGCTCAGCTGGTTGGGCCGGATTTGGTTGGGTCAGTCCGACCCGAGGTCGTAGGTTCGAACCTCGCCTTTAACGGTTTTTGTCAAAATTCCTTCCTTTTTTGTAAACATACTAAACGACCTCCAAAAAATTACGTAAAAATACTCTAAAAATTCCTAAAAATCTCTAGAATTTTTCTAAAGCATTTCTAGATTTTTATAAGGACTTTTAAAACTCGAAATAGGGAAAATTGGGTCGTTACAATTCTCCCTCCCTTATAAAAAGTTCGTCCTCGAACTTAGAATAATTCTAGATATATTTCTGTCTCATGCTGTCTCCACGCTCCCCTAGTAACTTTCTCGTGCTTCTGGTTCTACCAGATGACTTTTACTAATGACACTTCTCTGTTTCCTAGTCTCTTGTCTGCTCTGTTCACTATCTGTGTCTGCTCTCATAGCTAAGATCCTCTTGGATCTGCACTGTCTGAGGCTGAATCACTTGGCTAAGGTCGTGAATACACTTCTTTAGCATGGAGACATGAAACACATTGTGTATTGCTGACATATCTTGAGGTAAGTCTAGCTTGCAAGCTACCTTCCCAATTCTCTCTGTGATCGGGGTAGGGTCCTACGTATCGAGGACTTAACTTGCCCTTTTTCTCTTGGGTTCTCCGATTTACTCGAACTGTGCTTCTGCTTCAGGTTGGAATACGACTTTCTGTTTATGGCACTCTATGGAGGCACCGTATCTGATCAGGAAGTTCATTCCAAATATGACATCGTAGTCAGACATGTCTAGCACTATCAGATCACAAAAGAGTTCTCTGTCTGCTATCATGACTGGCACTGTTCTGAACCAGTGCGTGGATGCCATAACTTCTCCCGAAGGTAATGTTGTCAGAAACTGATTACTGAGTACCTCTGGGGGTATTGCTAACTTTTCGGCGAATGCCCTGGCTATATAAGAATGGGTTGCCCCAGTATCAAATAGAACAGTAGCACTATACTGAAAAATACTAATCTGACCTGTGACAACTGTCGAGGCGTTGGCTACGTCCTCTCTGGTGAGTGAGTAGATCCTCGCATTGGCCATAGCTGGAGGGGCTTCTAATCTGCCCTGGCTGATAAGTGGACCTTCTAGAGCGGACTGCATCTGATATAACTGAGCTGGCTGACCTGCATACTGAATCTGCTGTGGCTGAGGAAGACCGGTCTTGTTCGGGCACTGCTTGGCCATGTGCCCTTCTTGTCCACATTCAAAGCATCCTCGTGTGCCCTTGCGACAAACCCCTGGGTGGAATTTCTCACAAGTAGCACACTTGGGATAACTTGGCTGCTTGCTAGCTGGTCCTCCTTTTGGGTAATTCCCTGGTTTGCGCTTGTTGCTGGAGTCCCCTTTCCAGTTAGAGCTGTGGCCTTGAGATTTCTGAGTATCTGAACTTCCTTGGCCTTTGGAATCTGAGGAGGTTTGCTTCTGCTGCTTGATGCTGTTCTGGTAGTGCTCGGTGATCAGAGCACTACTCACTAGTTCTTCCGTGGTTTGTGGCCTATGGATGCCACCGGCCACATTCATTGCTATTTCCGGCCTCCACATTTTGAGCATAAGCCGAACTCGTTCCTTTTCTGTGCAGACTAATTCTGGACATAGACGAGCCAGTCTGTTGAATTTCTTCACGGCTTCCTCAACTGATAGGTTGCCCTGACGAAACTCCGTGAACTCGTCGTAGTGGCGGTTTGTGACCCGCATGTGAAAGAACTCCTCGAAGAATTCTTTCTTGAAGTCAGCCCATGTCATCTGATTCACTGGGCGCTTCGCTCTGACTCTCTCCCACCACATACGTGCGTCTCGGCGTAAGGAGGCACACTTCACCTTCTCCTGTTCTGGCCAAGCTCCATCGTGCTCTCAGTGTTTTGAACCAGGCTTGAGAATCCCATGGTTCGCCGGTGCCGAGAAGTTCTCGCTTGATTCCGCCACCTGGATCGTAAGCTCTCTCTTTGCTTCACTGGAGCTACTGTGCCGTGGGTTGGACGTGGAACCTCTATAAATGGGGTCGCTAGGTTAGGTTCCGGGGTGACTGTGGGAGTATTCTGCTGATTATCCTTTAAGGTGGCTATCTCCTGTTGCTGTTCAGCTAGCTGCTGCTGTAAGTGAGCCACTAACTGCCTGCCTCTTGCTGGGGCTCAGTAGCTGGTGCCTGCTTAGCTGGGCGTCCTCGTGCCATTTCTAAAGACATAGAGGATGTACATAACTAATCTAATCACGTTTAACTAGCTACTATAAACATGTTAGAGGCTATCACACATAAGCATGCTATAATTATTCCTAAACATGAAAGCAAGAACATAAATAGAGTAGAGGTATTCTTACTTGGAAGACGGCAAGGTTGATGCTGATGTGTGTGATGCTGGAGAATGGGAACTGCTCTGATACCAACTGTAACGACCACCCTTCTTACTACTACTACACTCTAAGGATGACCGTTACTTGACTACTTACTCTACTTAACCGGTATGATAAAAAAATCACATGGAAACCCTACCGAAAAATTTTGGCAGAATCTCCCCTGTACCGGTGACTATATCCATAAATACATACAGAGTATACTCAGCGACAGGCGGCTGGAACATATATTTTCACAACCACGTAGTTTAATAAATCAAAACATGCAGGTAATGAAAAGCGGAAACATAACTTCTTACT
This sequence comes from Zingiber officinale, assembly GCF_018446385.1. Taxonomy (NCBI): domain Eukaryota; kingdom Viridiplantae; phylum Streptophyta; class Magnoliopsida; order Zingiberales; family Zingiberaceae; genus Zingiber; species Zingiber officinale. The sequence goes on from NC_055995.1 coordinate 13,820,484, forward strand.
ACAAAATTTTCTTATCAACTTAATAAGAAATTAAACTAAACAAATTCTTAAACTAAGTGAGTTCTTTAGCTAAGTCCAAAGGATCTCCATAGTCCACACATCGTACACCGTCACAGCATCTCCTTGTCGCCTTCTTCCTTATACTTTAGCTTTTCCTTTATCTGCAGTAGGAGGAAAATAGTATCTATAAGCTAAAAGCTTAGTGAGCGCTATCCTACTCACAAAAACTCGATATGCATGTATATAAATAAAACATGCTAAAACTGAATGCTAACATGTAAAGCTACTCATGCTCATAAATAGCAAAGGAATCATGCTAACTGAAATACTAAACATGTATAGCTAATCATGCTCATAAACCAATAAAGGAATCATACTAACTGAAATACTAAACATGTATAGCTAATCATGCTCATAAACCAATAAAGGAATCATACTAACTGAAATACTAAACATGTATAGCTAATCATGCTCATAAATAGCGAAGGAACTAACTGAAAAGCTAACCGTGAGGAAGAAAACAACTACAAGCTCAAAATTTATCCCAAGCTATCTCATGTTCATCGCCTACTGCATATACCAATAAGACTAACACACTTCTGTTCAGTATTGTGGCAAGGAACCAAAAACCTAGCTATTCTATATACCCAGTGCCACGACAGGGAAAACTCAGACCATATGCCAACACTATGCAATTCGTTTCCCTTCTTTGAAAGTCACAGCATATCTTATTGGGTCAAGGAGGTGTAAAACAATATCAAGAAACATTTTGAAACTCTTTTCCATATCTGTATCGAGACCCAAAGAAAAACTCACGGCAATAGCATAAAACCAAAATCCTTAAATCACGGCAGCAAGGAAAACAAATCTCGGAGCTATCCTACTGCAGGTGAGTAGCAACTCACCGGGATTTGCTTGGACTTACAACCGAAGGAGAGGAAGAAGATCTAGGGCTCGGAGGCTTGAAATACTCGGCTTCTTCTTGTGCTCGCGTGCTTCCCCTGACAAGGCGACCTTAAGGAGTTGAAGAGAGCCCCTCGGGAAGCTTTGGTCCGCCGTCGGAATCGCCTAGGTGTGCCTGCGGTTTTCGCCCGAGGAAGAGGAGGCGCCGTCGCGAGGGAGAAGGAGAGGGATTTTTTTTGAGAGAAATTGTTTTGGTTTTTCGGAAATGAAAACCTAATTTCCTTTCTTATATTCGGCTTTAATCACAACTATGCTTTAATATCAATTTCCTCCATATTGGATTGACAAAGTCCGTGTAGCTCAGCTGGTTGGGCCGGATTTGGTTGGGTCAGTCCGACCCGAGGTCGTAGGTTCGAACCTCGCCTTTAACGGTTTTTGTCAAAATTCCTTCCTTTTTTGTAAACATACTAAACGACCTCCAAAAAATTACGTAAAAATACTCTAAAAATTCCTAAAAATCTCTAGAATTTTTCTAAAGCATTTCTAGATTTTTATAAGGACTTTTAAACTCGAAATAGGGAAAATTGGGTCGTTACAATATGACACTCATATAATGATCCATGATACTTTCTCATGGCGGGTCATTCAGTATACATTCTCTAATGTATACCCATGTGTCAACTTGATATCTCTATATCCATGACTTGTGAGATCAAGTCATCGAGTTGACCTACATGCTAGTCTTATTGCATTAACATTGTCCCTGAATGTTAATACTCGACTAGGAATGATTAAGAGTAGTGTTTCCTATATCATCTCACTATCGGTTCAACTAACCGATTGATATAGGTGAGAACCGTCTACTCAGGGATATTATTATACTTAGTTTATTTGTCACCAATACAAGTAAGTATAATAACCAAAATCCAAATGCCTTTATTTATATAGAATATGATACAATAAGTCCAATATACAATCATCAAATGATTGGCTCTAGGGCTCTAGCTAACAGGTAACCCTAGGTCCTAGGGGGAGGTAACCCTAGGTCCTAGGGGGAGGTAACCCTAGGTGGAGGAAAACCCTAGGGGGTGGTAACCCTAGGTCCTAGGGGGAGGTAACCCTAGGTGGAGGAAAACCCTAGGGGGTGGTAACCCTAGGTCCAAGGGGGAGGTAACCCTAGGTGGAGGAAATCCTAAGGGGCGGCAACCTTAGGTCCTAGGGGGAGGTAACCCTAGGTGGAGGAAAACCCTAGCGGGTGGTAACCCTAGGTCCTAGGGGGAGGTAACCCTAGGTGGAGGAAAACCCTAAGGGGCGGTAACCTTAGGTCCTAGGGGATGGTAACCCTAGGTGGAGGAAAATCCTAAGGGGGGGGGGGGGTAACCTTAGGTCCTAGGGGGTGGTAACCCTAGGTGGAGAAAAACCCTAGGGGGCGGTAACCCTAGGTCCTAAGGGGTGGTAACCCTAGGCGGAAAGTCCAGTCGGTCTGGAGGACCGGACTGACATCAGGTAAATCTCCTGAGTGGAGTAGGTGAGGACGCGTTCCCCGCAGAGGGAACAGTAAGCGTCGGGTCGACCCAGGGTTTCTAGTTAGAAATCCAAAGTCAGACCCGGACAGTCCGGAGACTGTCATCATATTCTATTATCATATCTATATTGTTGTTTTGTGCTAACTTTGTTTTACAGGGTATGTGTTTGGGACTAACACTTTTTGCAGGACCAAAGGAGACAACTTAGCCTCGGATGAACAGTGTCCGAGGCACCATCATGGGGCTTGGAGGCGCCTCGGGTGCAAAGCTAAGCTGGCTGCGAAGCAAGCTGGGATGCGCCTTGAAGGAAGCTCAAGGCGCCTTGGACTGGTGGATGAAGGCACCTTGGAGAGCACAGAAGGTGCCTTGAAGGGATAATTCACGACCAGTTCAGGCTTGATCCACGCGGGTGACTCGACCATCCTGGAGGCGCCTTGGATGGCTTTCAAGGCGCCTTGAGCACAGTATAAAAGCAGCACTCGACCAGCAACTCGAAACAACTTCCTTTAAACAACCTTTCTTCAACGTGCTGTCAACGAGACGACCCAGAAGTGCTGCGACTACTTCCCGACTACCCGGAGCTCCAAATTTGATATTTCCTAAGTGTCATTGGTATTTTAAATTACTGTTTTAAATTGTATTTAGCTTGTAATAATTTCGTGCTTATAGTTGTTGCCCACGGAAAGTGATCAAGGATCGCGGGCCTTCGAGTAGGAGTCGCCACAGGCTCTGAACGAAGTAAATCCCTTGCATCTTTCTGTGTGCTCTTTTATTTTTCCGCTGCATTTATTTACTCGATTGTTTTACGATTCCGAAATGAACAAAATATCCATGAGCGCTATTCACCCCCCCTCTAGCGCTTTCGATCCAACAATAGTTTATATAGCAAATGAGAAGTTACATATTACACGCACATAAAGTGACAGATGTGCATCTGAATCTTATAGAATATCCTCTCAACATCAGGAACATCACTCTCAAATTAGCAGCGATTACATGCTTGACATAACATGCCCAAGTATCTAGCTCTACTCAAGTGACAATTGCCACGGTATCTCCAACATTTTCTTGGAGGTTAATTCTCATCTCATGCCATAGGTGAAGCCTGTTGGTGTAATCTTCCTTGGGTTAAGATTGATTAGGTTGACTAAGCTCGGGTTTGCTTGAGCTTGAGTTTCAATGTTTTGACAATATGTGTGAATGAGAATTCAAGTAGGCCAAGGTTAACTGAAGACTTAACTGGCAAAGTTCTAACTAAAAGTTATGCAAACAAAAAGTTCTAACTGGAGGTTAGACAAATAGAACTATTAGTGGGACTAGGAAAACCTAGTTAGGAACTAGGTTAAGTCCAAGGTGGGTTATTTGGGAGCTAAATACTCGGAAAAGTACTAGGAAAATCTAGTTGGGAACTAGGCTAAGTCCAAGGTAGGTTAGCTAGGAGCTAAACACTTGGCACAAGTGATGTCCTAATGGGACTAGGAAAACCTAGTTGGAAACTAGGTTAAGTCCAAGGTGGGTTTGCTGGGAGCTAAACATTTGGTACAAAGGATGTCTTAGTGGGACTAAGCAAACCCACTTGGTTACTAGGTTAAGTCCAAGGTGGGTTAGCTGAGAACTAAACACTTGGCACAAGTGATGTTCTAATGGGACTAGGCAAACCTAGTTGGGAACTAGATTAAGTTCAAGGTGGGTTAGTTGGGAGCTAAACACTTAGCACAAGGGAAGTCCTAGTAGGACTAGACAAACCTAGTTGGGAACTAAGTTAAGTCCAAGGTGGATTAGTTGGGAGCTAAACACTTGACACAAGTAAAGTCCTAGTGGGACTAGGCAAACCTAGTTGGGAACTAGGTTAAGTCCAAGGTGGATTAGCTGGGAGCTAAACACTTGGCACAAGGGAAGTCCTAGTAGGACTAGACAAACCTAGTTGGGAACTAGGTTAAGTCCAAGGTGGATTAGTTGGGAGCTAAACACTTGACACAAGTAAAATCCTAGTGGGACTAGGTAAACCTAGTTGGGAACTAGGTTAAGTCCAAGGTGTTGGAACCCTAAGGTTGTTTTGATGTGATCAACAAGTTAAGTTAGGTCCTATGGTATTTTAACCGTGTGTCTAAGTGTGCAGGAGCTTAGGAGCACAAGGAGTCGAGCAAAAGACGCAGCTAGCGAGAAGGATGACACGAGAGATAACTGACGGTCTCGGTGAGTCTGAGGTACGAGGTGCTGCGGAAGAGTACGCGGGCTGACAAGAAGGAGGCGCGCGCCGTTTTTGAGAGACGAGAAGCCGGAGTGGAAGGTTGCTCGAGAAGGCCGAAATTGGGTTCGGGTGAGCCTTATTTATATTGGATGAAATCACCCAGGCGAGCGGAGCTAGAGCAGAAAACCCGGACTGAGGCGAGCAGCACCGGAGCAGAGGGCCTAGACCAAAAGTCAACTAGGTTGACTTTAGTGGTCCGGGTGCACTGACCAGTCCGAGTGCCCAGAATGATTCCGGGTGCCCAGAACCCGATTTTGACCGGATCACGTTTGATCACGATCCGTTGCGAAGGGGATAAAATTTTATCCCCTCCCAGGCGCCTGGAACCCTCCAAGCGCCCCGACCAAGGCTATCCAGAAGCTATTCATCCATTCAAGCAATTAGCAAACCAACACTTGTGCACTTCCATTTTTAGTTTAGCTTCTATTTTTTTTACGTCATTGTTGTAAGAGGCTTCTCCGCTTGAAGGAGAAACTAGTGCAGTTCATTCCTTGGATTAACAACCTCCCTGGTTGTAACCAAGTAAAAATTCTTGTGCCTCCATCTTTTTAGTTCTTTCTTTAATTAATGCAAGTGTTTAAGTTATATGTTCGAGAAGGGTAGTCTTGTTTTGTATTCGGGCAGGCTATTCGACCCCCCTTCTAGCCAGCCAACATGGTCCAACGAGTGGTATCAGAGCCAGGAGGCTTCAGGAGGACTAACCGTCGATCGAAGCACCGAACAAACGGCCGGAGCTAACATCTATCCACCAACATTCGAGGGGGAGTTCGCATTTTGGAAGCGATGAATGGAGTTTATTTTAAAAATGATTTTAATATGTTATTAATAATGAATTATGGTTATGAAGCTTCAAAGGACACAAAAGGAAAAGAACTTGAGGAGCATCAATAAACTGACAAGCAGCGCGACGAATTCATGAAAAACGGTAAGGTTGAATCCCGCCTACTAAGTGTACTACCTGCCCAGGATCTTGAAAGAGTCAAAAAATATAAAAGTGCAAAAGAAATTTGGGAAAAGTTCTTAAAGCTCTACGAAGAACTAATTGAAGCCGAATCCGACTCCTCGATGAACACCGAGTTGTCGTTAGAAGAGTTTGAGATCGATAAAATTATCGGGACAGCCTTAACAGCCAAATTCCATCTCGAGGATACAGAAAGCTCATCCAAGATGAGCATCGATGAAGGGGAAGAGTCTTCGGAAGAAAATAACTCAACAGGGGGGAGAATCAACAACCAACAAGGTAAGTCAGGTATGACATCCACCTCCTGACCAATTGATTAATTCAATCAAAACTGTGTCGAAAGATTTTTGTGAATTAGAAATTATATTGTCGAAAGGCTTTTGTGAATTAAAACCTAAAAATTTATTAGCAAAGAATAGTGAGTTAAAAGAAACTCTAGCAGCAACTTGTCGATTAAAGGATTTTGACAAACTAACAATAGAAAATGACATGTTAAGGGAACAAATACAATTTTTTGCATGTTCAAAATTCCCTGCTTTAAATTTGAGAAATTATTATAAACTAAAATGAAAATTTAAACATCACTTACCTAAAATTTTGAATTAGACTTGGCGCTTTCAGCGAGAAAATTAAACATTAAATTTCTTTATGAGGCAAGTTTTTTTTCAAACATTTTTTTAAAATAATTACTTAAAATTTTTTTTAACCGTAGAATTTTGAACTTAGAAAATTTTCTTACTTCAATTTTTTACTTATTCTCAAAAATAATTTTACTTGTAAAAACTTAGAAAAATTTCTCAAAAATATTTGATAAACATTTTTACTTAGAAATTTCTTCTTTGAAAATTATTACAAAGGGGGAGAAAGGAACATTTTTTTTAAAGTTTTTTAAAATTATTTCCCTTAGATATTCTCTTGGTACCCCATTTTTTATGTGATCAAAGGAGGAGAAGGAAAATGTTAAGTCTAGGGGGAGGTAGATTACAATTTTTTTATTCTTTTGCACTTTATTGCAATATTATTTGTTTTACTTTTATGTCTATTTACCCTAACTTAACTTAGGTTGCTCACATCAAAAAGGGGGAGTTTGTTGGAACCCTAAGATTATTTTGATGTGATCAACATGTTAAGTTAGGTCCTGTGGTATTTTAACCTCGTGTCTAAGTGTGTAGGAGCTTAGGTGCACAGACAGTCGAGCAAAAGATGTAGCTAGCGAGAAGGACTGCACAGGAGAGAGTTGACAGGATTAGTGTATCTGAGCTACGAGGTGCTGCGGAAGAGTACGCGGGCAAACGAGAAGGAGGCGCGCGGTGTTTCCGAGGGACGAGAAGCCGGAGAGGAAGGTTGCTCGAGAAGGTCGAAATTGGGTTCGGGTGAGCCTTATTTTAGTTGGATGAAATCACCTAAGCGAGCGGAGCCGGAGTGGAAGACTCGGACCGAGGCGAGCAGCACCTGAGCAGAGGGCCTGGACCCATTCCGGGCGCCCGGAGCAATTTCGGGCGCTCGGAACCCTGTTTTGACCAGATCTCATTTGACCGCAATCCGTTGCGAAGGGGATAAAATTTTATCCCTGTGAAGACCCGATTTTGGACGTGACAATGGACACTAGCGGACATACCTTTAAAGGTTAAGTTAGGTTCAACTCCTAGAAATCTTAATACCATAAAATTGAACCTAAGTTTATAATTACTTTGTGTCATGTGTAGGTTTGGATCTTAGAGATTTCAAATGTTGGGTCTAGTTACTCATATGTTTCTTCTATGCTCTTCATCATGAGAATTTATGAGTCACATATTAATTTTATGTGTTATATTCTAGTTATATCTATATTTTTCTTGATTTCTATCAAGATGACTTAGTGAGTCATATGTTAAAATTTTATGCCTATATTTCTTTTGGTTTTATCATGATAACATAATAAGTCATGTGTTAATCCTTTTATGTAACTTGGACTTATTCTAGCTATGCCAGTGTTTCATGTGCTAAGTTGTAATGGTATAGATAACCTTTCACCTAGCCTTTTTAATATGAATTTATTTGATACAAAGAAGAGAGAATTCGAATAGTCATAATCATGATGATTAATAGAGAATTCGAAGAGTCATTGTAATGATAATTAATGGAGAATTTGAAGAGTCATCATAATGAAGGTTATAAATAAAAAATTTATGGAGCATATAACTCTTCATCTTCGTAATTAATAAAGATCATAAATGATGAATTAATTGAGACCTTAACTCTTCATATTCCTTGGAGGCTATAAGTAGCCATCCTCGAAAAGATGCAAGAGGGGAATTCCTTCTCTCGATTTCTTCCTCGTCAAATTCTTCTTCGTTGACCTTCCACCGGAAGAGATCGGTAGTGCTTCCAAGTCTTTGTTGATCCAAGAGGCTAGCACCTAACGAATCGTATCAAGTTCATGATCTAGTGCGTGTGGATACCGCTAGAGGAGTCACATGTGGGGCTCTTATTTGTCTATCTGTCTGTGATATCATTCACACCTATCGAGAACTCGAGTTGAAGCCAAGTTCAAGTTCCGTAAAGTTTCTGTCCAAAATCGAAGAAATTTCTGGCCAGGTAAGTGGGCTTTTCGTTTCGAGTATAGCTGCAGAATATGTTTAAATTTTGTCATTTTATATTGCAAATTTATTTCTTTTTATTCCAAGATGCACTGTTATGACTCAAATTAGATGTGGTAAAGGGAGTTTCCGAAAGTATGATAAGATATGACAAGTTATGGCATTGATGCGGTGGGTAATAATAACCGATATGTGACCCTGATGCGGTGGGTAATAATAATCGATATATGGCCTCACCCCTTAGAGGAATTATATATAGGGGCTGATCAGTAAAAGGATATTTCCGAAGACATTATAAGATATGACAAGTTATGGCCCTGATGCAGTGGGTAATAATAACCGATATATGACCTCACCCCTTAGAGGAATTACATATAGGGGACTGATAAGTAAGACCATGGAAAATAAGATGATTAACAGTGCTATGTTTTTTATTAACAGTGCTATGTTTTTGATTAAGTGCTATGTTTTTGTCATGAATTTGAATGCCTTGCTAAAAGTATATGTTTTCGATTAAGTTATGTTTCTGTCATGTTTCATGAAATATGTTTTCATTATGAATTCTGAATATTTTTCTATATTTTGTATTTTATCGTGTTATGTTCGATCGATCCCACTTACTGAGTGTTTTCCCAAGCACTCACCCCCTTACTCCCATCCCCAGATAAAGAAAAGCAACAAGTTGAGAAGGAGGAGCAAGAGATGTTTTGGGGCTGGTAATGAAGCCGTGTCCAAGTGATTCGTCCTTTTAGTTCATGTTATCTTTATTTGTACGCTTTCACTTTTGGATTATAAAGACAATATTTTCGTTATATTATTACTGGTTTGATATGCATGTTATGAGGCTTGCTGTTTTCTAGTATTTATATTCGTGAGCAACGCCGGTGTCACGCGCCTAGGTCACGGGGCGTGACAATCCCCTCCTAGGCGCCTGGAACCCTCCAGGCACCCCGACCAAGGCTATAAATACAGTCTTGGTCCAGAAGCTATTCATTCATTCAAGCAATTAGTAAACCAATACTTATGCGCTTCCATTTTTAGTTTAGCTTCTATTTTTTGTACATCATTGCTGTAAGAGGCTTCTCTGCCTGAAGGAGATACTAATGTGGTTCATTCCTTGGATTAACAACCTTCTCGGTTGTAACCAAGTAAAAATTCTTGTGCCTCCATCTTTTTAGTTCTTTCTTTAATTAATACAAGTGTTTAAATTATAAGTTCGAGAAGGGTAGTCTTGTTTTGTATTTGGGTAGGCTATTCAACCCCCCTTCTAGCTGGCTAATGCAGTCCAACACAAGGTGGATTAGTTGGGAGCTAAACACTTGGCACGAGAGAAGTCCTAGTTGGGAACTAGGCAATGGAAAGTGTAAGTTGGTCAAGGATTGACCGGACACTTAGTAAAGAAGTCTTGGAAGGCCAAGGTTAACTATATGTTAGGCAACAGGAAGTCCTAACAAGTCATGGAAGGCTTCGAGTTGGGCAAAGGAATCCTAAAACTAGGTTTACGGGATTAGGGTTGGGCAATAGATTAGGTAATCGATTGATCCAAAGTCAATCGATCAGGTGATTGATTGGGAGCTTTCCTCGCAAAATAGAACGATTCTGGATCTATTGGGTAATCGATCAAGGCCTTGATAAATCAATTAGTTAATTGATTGAGAGGAGTTTTTCATGAAAATAGAAGTTTGGTGAATCAATTAGGTAATTGATTCAACCTAAAGCGAATCTATTAGGTAATCAATTGGAAGACATAGCGAATGAACAATAGCTTCCTAAATCGATTGGGTAATCCATTAGGAATGACCTTATTTGCGAACAGAATCTTCTTAATCAAGCAGTTGATTGATTGGAAGTTGTTCAATTGATTCATGCAGGGCTTAATCGATTGGGAAAAACAAAAAAGAGTTGTTGTGAGGTTTGGATGGCTGGATTCAATCTGATATAACGTGGTAATCTATTGAGAGTAAGACCAATAGATTGGGAACCTTAAATTAGCACAATATAAAGGGATTTTATGAAGGATTGAAGTCAACTCTTCTCCACCAGTTTTCGCAAGTTCTTGAGAAGTTTGAAGAGAAGTGCTACTATATTTCCAACCGATCAAGAGGCAAATCCAGAGTAACAAGAGATCAAGAGAAAGATTTTTCATTGTAGTATTTAGTTCCTTGGTCTTGTTATATCCTCATTGTATTGTCTCATTGTATCCTCGTATTTGAGTTTGGACAAGGCTTCTCCGCCTCCAGGAAGGAGCTTTTTTATAGTGTATATGTGAGTGAGGAGTGGACTCTTGGATTAGTCACCTCAAGGAGGTGGATACCAAATAAAATCAAAGGTGTCAGTGATTGCTTTAAGTTTCCATTGCAATAAATCATCAACGAAGCGAAAGAAACTATTTACTCCCCCCCCCCCCCTTTCTCAAAGTGTCCGAACAAGTGGTATCAATGTGAAGCCGCTCTTCATTGGACTAATTGCTAGAAGAAGCAAGAGATAGAGGAAGAAGAAGAAGTTGAAAGTTGAAGTCATAATTTTCAATAAGTCAAAGACTTATTATCAAGGAGCTTGACTTTGAAATGGATTTCCAAGATGGATTCGATATGACATCTGAGCACCTCCACCGTTCAGATTGGAAGGATTCGACCAATGGAAATCTAGGGTAGAAAATTACTTCATGATGAACATTGAAGAATGGTTCATTTTAATGGAGGGATTTGAAGCCCCAATTGATGGTCAAGAAAGACTCCTCAAGAAAAAGAATTGGATGAATGAGCAACTAAAAAAATTCCAAGATAAATGATAAGGTAACTAAAATTTTAGTTAATCTATTTCCTAATAATATTTTGCATAGGATAGGGAATTACAAGGATGAAAGTGAGTTATGGTAAATTAGTCAAGCTCCATGAAGATCCATTCTCAATGGAAAATCTTTGTTTCAAATACAAGAGGATTGAGAGGTTAAGACGTGCTCAACATCCAAGGAGATTATCAAAGAGGTATCCACCTCAAGGGATGAGGGAGAGAGCTCATTTATCTTGACACCGGAATGAGAAGAAGTCTTAACTTCCGTAGTAAATGGAGACAAAGAGAGCTCCACCTCTACAAGTCAAGGGAGCAAAAGTTGTGAAGGTATATCAACTTCAATTTGCAAAAAAAAAAGTCACATTATATACTTTAAGTGTAGGGAGAGTGGATAATAAAAGTGCAAGTGTACCAATTTGAAGAAGAATAAGGCTCAAATGGCTCTCAAGATGAAGTAGAAGCCAAAAGGGGTCGGTCCCATGATACGAAAGGGCAAGGAGCATATTGTGTGCTTCTCTTGCAATCAAAAAAGATATTATTGAAATCAATATCCAAAGGGAAAGAATTCAACCAAGAACAAAGAAGGAAGCTCAAATCAAGGAGGAGCTTCAAGGACAAAATTAAGGTATCATTAGCTAATGGTACTTATTTAAGTCATAATAAAATGCATGCTACAAATAAATTTTATCTTTTTAATACTATTTATCATGAAAATAAAAAGCCTGATAATTCTAAGGAGAATTATAAATCATTTCATGCTAGAATGAAATTACCTAAGGATAGGAAGATAGAAAATAATTTAGGCAAGAAATCTAAGAAAATTATATATGCGCCTAAAAAGAAATATGTCCAAGGCAATAATAGAATATTAAAGTATGAGTAGTTAAGGAAAGAAAATCAAGTCTTGAGGTCAAGACTTGATAAATTAGAGAAGCCCCTTAAGAAAATGACAAATAATGTCAAAAGGTCTAAGAAAAAAAACCTAGGTTTAGAAAGACAAGAGTCATCTAAGGGCAAGAAAGGTTTGAGATACAAATCTACGTCCAAGGAAAATATGGTCTCATATTATAAAGTTTCATATGGTTTGGAACTAACCCTGGGTATAGAAGTCAAGCCAAGGTTACAACGAAAGTTATTCCTAGAGTTGACCTTTTGAGAAGACTAGTGTGACTAAGGCTTCTAGGAAGCCTAAGAAAGTCATTAGGGAGGTATATATCAAGAACAGTTATCCTTAGTGAGTACCTAGAATACCCAAGGAGCACCAATAGATTTTGAATTTCTAAGAGTTGTTCTCTATACCCTAGATGGGTTTAGAGTGTGTCAACTCTAATTGGAAGGGTAGTTAACCCAATCATAATGAAGTTGACACTTTGGGGCATTTTTAAGATATTGTTATACCTTGAAAATGAAAAGTTAATTCTTACTCTTGAAGAGTAAAAATGTACTAATTAAAATATCTGAAATATTGATCTTAATTAAATTGACACAAATAGGATAGAACTCAAAGAAATATCAAGTTAGGATTTTTGACATTTTCTAGGGAGATAAAGACAAGCTTAGGTTTATTTTTGACTTAGTGATTAATAATGATATTTAGATAGAAAATCTAAGTATTTTCTTTATGCTAAACTAGTCATGTTTTTTGTGCCCTATCACATGTCATGTCATCATATTATACTTCTTACATGGAAAATGATACATATCATACATACATCATTTAGGTTAAGATATGATAGATTTCTTTTTGAAAATATACATTTGATCATTATTATACATTATTTTTAATTCCTTGTAGTATAGGATAATGGTATTAATTGACATCCTAGGTTGGATGAGTAAAGTTTAAATGCCTAGTTAAAAATGCATAATCCCTTAGTTTAGGGAAAACCTATTTTACATCTCACAAGACCATTTGTTTGACTTGTATGTGTTTTTTAGATATATTAAATACAAGTGAGATGTTAGGAAGATGATCAAACTCAAGATGTTGATTTAGTACATCTATTTGAGTTTTAGGTTCATCAAAATAATAGATTATGTAAAATCCAATCATGGAAAAAGTAAGTGTATAAATCGTGTGTATTTAGGCCAAAGATTATGGTTGGAAATTATTTTATAAAATCATTTCAAAATCATTTTGAAATTTTTTTGGTGAATTCTATCTTTTGAAAGGATTTTGTTAGTTAGAGCCCTAGAGTCAATCATTTGATGATTATTGTATGGACTCATTGTATCATATTCTTATATATAAATAAAGGCATTTATTTATGGTTATTATACTTACTTGTATTGGTGCCAAATAACTAAGTATAATAGCGTCCTTGAGTAGAAGGTTCTTACCTATATCAATCGATTGGTTGAATCGATAGTGAGATGATATAGGGAACACTACTCTTAATCATTCCTAGTCAAGTATTAACATTCAGGGACAATGTTAATGCGACGAGACTAGCATGTAGGTCAACTCGATGACTTGATCTCACAAGTCATGGATATGGAGATATCAAGTTGACACATGGGTATGCATTGGAGAATGTATACTGAATGACCCGTCATGAGAAAGTATCATGGATCGTTATATGAGTGTCATATACTTTCTCATGTGGCTATTAGTATGACTATTAGTCCTTGGACCTGAAGTCACCATGGTTCCCTACATAAGGAGTTACGTACTTTGACTTCGTCAAACGTCACCCCTAACTGGGTGGACTATAAAGGCGATTACTGGGTATGTAACAAATTATGCGGAGGGATGTGAGTGATGTAGATGGGATCTATCCCTCCTATATGACGGGAGTGACATCGATATTCTTGATAGAGTGAGACCACTAAGTGCATGGCCATGCCCAAATGAGTCAATATGAGATATTGAGGTCATTTGATTGAGTGAGTCTACTTGGGATTCAAGATTTAGATTGATTAGAGAATGACACGGTCTATGCCTCACATTGATCAATCTAGATGTCAAGGATAGAAGGACATTTGTCATATATTGTGAAGAGTCACAATTAGTAGTCACAAGGTGATGTTGGATCTCAACATTCTTATAACTTGGGTAGTAATGATGTGTTGCTAGATACCGCTCATTACTTATGCTTCTAAATGAGTTTAGGAGCATTGCCAACGTTATAAGAACCTATAGGGTCACACACAAAGGGCAATTAGATGGAGATTAGGTTCATTTGATGAACCTAAAGGATTAGGTTCATGTGATGAACCAAATTGGATTAAGAGTAGTCCAAATTGAGCTAATTGAGTTGGACTCAATTTGGTTCATGTGTTAAATGAGTCTAATTTGGACTTAGACTCATTGAATTAATTTAATTCAATGAATAGAGATTCATTAAATTAAATTTGACTTGACCCAATGGTTAGATTTGATCAATCATGGGAGAGAAGTGGTCAAATTTGACTAGACTTGAGAGGAAGATGAAGAGTCAAGTTTGACTTGACCATTTGCCACCTCATTGGTGAGTTGGCAAAGAGTGGGCCAATGATGATGCTCCACATCATCATGGTTGCTTAAGTGGGATGTCATCTCATGGGAGTTACCAAGAGTTGTGACTCTTGGCATCCCATGGAGATTACAATCTCTCTTAAAGTGGCCAGCCACTTTAGATGAGGGAGTAAGTGCATTTGTGTGCTTGGTGAGTAACTACTTCTTCTTCCTCAAGCTCTTCTCTTCTCTCCCTCTCCTCCACCATTACTGATCTTCTAAGGTTGCTAGCACATCCTTAGAGGTTCTCTCCATCGAGTTGTTCGTGTGGATACACATAGAGGAGTATCTACTTTGATACTCTCCAGATCCGGTGATGAACCTTGGACGAGCGGGATTGCGAAGGGCTTCGCATCAAGGGTAAATTCTTATCTCGTAGATCTAAAGTAGATCTAGGCTTAGAAAACTCGTACGTGAATGTTTTTACGTAATTTTATTTCTTCGCACAGATCCGTAGCATGGGAATTTCAGGATTTCCGCAACGCAAAAAGCGGTTTTTGCGGTCCGAAAAATCCAACAGATTCACCATTGATTAAGTGAGTATAAAATAGAGAGAACATTTAAGTTTTCAATAGTTTTTAATTTTGTATCAATATTTAAAAATAAATGTTATTTTCATAGGAAACTATTTTTTCCTTATAATATATAACATAAGTAATATCTATGTAAAATTTCTTGATTTTTAGATATTTATAGAATTATTTATGAGTTTCTAACATTAAATTAGAAATTGAATTCAGAAATCATAAATTCTAATCGATTAGGTGATTGATTGGGACATGGCACAATCGATCAGGTAATCAATTGGTAAGGGCATAATTGATTGGGATCCAACTCCAATCAATTAAGATATGGCCTAATCGATTAGCATCCAATGCTAATCGATTAACATAGGTCGTAATCAATTGGTAGCTGAAACCAATCAATTGATGTTGCTAATTTCGACTGAAATTATTTGATTTCAGTTATTTAAGCCATGTTTAGTCAAGTAAACCATCCCTAACCCTATAAATGTCTTGATAAGTATTTAGGAGTAATATTCTAGATGAAAATAAGAAATGAATGGTTAAAGAGAATTAACATGGAGTTAAGACGGAGGTTTAGTTTCAATATTAAATTTTTAACCTTATAATTTCAATTTTAGGATTTTGTAATTGTTTAGAAACTCCAAATCATTGTTAATACAATGATAAAAGTTGGAGCATGCTTTAAGAGGGAGGTCTTTCTTAAAGACATGATCTATTTTTTTGGGAGGCAATGGAAGATTGGAATTTTTCATTGTAATGAATATATGCTCACGATTGCGCATAGGATATGATACGAGATGTAATGAGTGGACCCAAAAGAAGATGTGATGAACAAAGTCAAGGTGACCTGATAGTCAAAGTCAATGGAAGAGAACATTCATCACATGGATTTGATATTCAGTCAGGGTTAAGGCTCTCAAAAGCTACCCGACCGAATTACAAGTCATTCGGAATAGGGATGACTGACCCTTATGTCGATCGACCCATATGCCAACTGGCATGGAGGGTTTAATACTTTACTCTTGAATTGGAAAGCCAACATGTCTAGTCATTCAATAGCTGATTGAGTTTAGGGGATTTATAACCCGCAATCGATCGACCATAGGTCCAGTCGAGGGAAAGGTCAAACTCCTTACTCTATACGAGTCTCTCTACACATGCCCGGTTGACCCTATTACCGGTCATCCTTATGGATTTCCACACGATGATATGTTTGTATATCCATCCGATAATAGAATTGGATGGGTTTATATGGCTCCATACTCATCCCTTATATGCACAAATGTAAGATAGCTTTCTCTATAGATTTGGTCAGAATCCCAAGTTCACTTTACATATAAATCATTATATGGATGGTCGGCTTAAAGTATCGATGAGAGCACATCTTCATTTCTCTGGGTGGCCCATTACACACCCGGTCGGACAAAAGGCCGACCGGGCCTAAGGCATTTAGTTTCATATTTCTTCCTAGATGGATTTCCAACACACACAGGTTATCATATTACTTCTCAAACAGACTTCCAGCATGTCCAAAGCATTATATTATTCTTTGAATGGATGGATAACACCATACAACACATGACCAAGCAACTTAATGTGAAAACATGCATAAAGATAAGCATAAAGACAGTCGGTCTTATAAGACGACCGAGATATACTCAGTAGACAACATGAGCAGAGAATCCTAACAACTTGTCAGAATAATAACCATACGTCAAAGAATATTCTTCTAGAACCTTCTTTAGGGATTATTATGTTTCTCATCAGCCAACCACATATGACAACATATTCTTTTAATCGCATTGGCAATGACATAAGATATAAACGACAAAGGAGGTACACATGTGGGTAAGGGAAGATTCATCGGACAATTATTACACAGGTTGTACCCTTTCCATTACCTGACAACATCTGACATTTTTCGCCACCTCATGATTATGGAGGTTATGAGAAGTCACATATAAAGAGGGTCCTCTCCATTGGCAAGGTACATTCTTTGAACATCTCAAGCTTACTCTCGCACGCACATTCTCTACTGTTCTTAATTCAGCCATACAGAATTTGTATTGACTTGAGCGTCGGAGGGCCTTCGCTAGGGACTCCTACTAGTTTTTGGGCACTGACATTTTGTTTGCTCATCTCAGTGTACGCGAGATTGAAAGAAAGCCTTTTCATGGAGTAAAAAAGTCTTCTCCTAGTCAACAACAAAGTCATTGTTGCCAGAGCGCCATCTTTTCAATTTTCAGACAGGATCATGAAACATTAATGAAAAGTATGAGACTTTTATTGAGTTCCTTTGAATAAATTGACTCTCGGAATGAATTTTTGATGTGTGTTAAAAGGGAAGAAAAATATAGGGCTTAAGTTAGAAACTTCATTTCATGCTTTGTCATGGGATGAAGATGGAAGTTGGGCTAATGGATTAGTTTAACTTAAACATATTGTCAAATATTAACAAGGGAGAGATTTTTTGTGCAATCTTCCTTCGGTCAAAATTGACCAGGTTGACTAAGTTCGAGTTGGCTCAAGCTTGAGTTTCGATGTTTGGACAATATGTGTGAATGAGAAGTCAAATAGGTTAAGGCTAACTAAAGACTTGACTTGCAAAGTCCTAACTAGAAGTTAAGCAAACGAGAAGTCTTAACTAGAGGTTAGGCAAATAGAAGGCCTAGTGGGACTAGGTAAACCTAGTTGGAAACTAGGTTAAATCCAAGGTGGGTTAGCTAGGAGCTAAACACTTGGCACAAGTACTAGGAAAACCTAGTTTGGAACTAGGCTAAGTCCAAGGTGAGTTAGCTGGGAGCTAAACACTTGGCACAAGTGAGGTCCTAGTGGGACTAGGCAAACCTAGTTGGGAACTAGGTTAAATCCAAGGTGGGTTAGTTGGCAGCTAAACATTTGGCACAAGGGAAGTCCTAGTGGTACTAGGCAAACCTAGTTGGGAACTATGTTAAGTCCAAGGTGGGTTAGCTTAGAGCTAAACACTTAGCATAAGTGAAGACCTAGTGGGACTAGGCAAACCTAGTTGGGAACTAAGTTAAGTCCAAGGTGGATTAGCTGAGAGCTAAATACTTGGCATGAGAGAAGTCATAGTTGGGAACTAGGAAACGGAAAGTCCAAATTGGTCAAGGGTTGACCGAACACTTGGTAAAAAATCCTGACAATTCAAGGTTGACTGTATACTAGGCAACACAAAGTCCAAACAAGTCATAAACAACTTCAGGTTGGGTAAAGGAACCCTAAAATCAAGTTTAGAGAATTAGGGTTGGGCAATCGATTATGTAATTGATTGATCCAAAGCTAATCAATTAGGTGATCGATTGGGAGATTTCCTCGCAAAATAGACTAGATCGATTGGGTAATTGATCAAGGGCTTGGTGAATCAATTGAGGAGTTTTTTGTGAAAACAGAAGATTGGTGAATTGATTAGGTAATCGATTCAGCCTAAAGCTAATTGATTAGGTAATCGATTGGGAGAAATTTTGAATGAATAGTAGCTTCCCTGATCGATTGGGTAATCGATTGGGAAGGAGCTTTTTCGAAGATTCTTAATCAATCAACTGATTGATTGGATCAATTGATTCCTACAAGGCTTAATCAATTGGGAAAAGTGGAAAAGATTCATTGCATGGTTTCGATGAGTAGATTCAATCTGATCTGACATGGTAATCAATTGAGAGTAAGGTCAATTAATTGAGAACCCTAAATCAGCGTGATATAAAAGGATTTCATGAAGGATTGAAGCCAACTCTTCTCTTCCAGTTTTCTCCAGTTATTGAGAAGTTTGAAGAGAAGTGTTGCTGCATTTCCAACCAATCAAGATGCAAATTCAGAGCAATAAGAGATTAAGAGTAAGGTTTTTTCATTATAGTATTTACTTCCTTGTTCTTGTTATATTCTCTCGTTGTATTCTTATGCTCGAGTTTGTATGAGGCTTCTCCGCCTTCGAGAAGAAGTTTTTTCATAGTATATATGTGAGTGAGGAGTGAACCCTTAGATTAGTCACCTCATGGAGGTGGATACCGAGTAAAATCAAAGGTGTTAGCTATTGCTTCAAGTTTTTGTTGCAACAAATCATTAATGAAGTGAAAAAAGCTATTTACCCCTCCCCCCTCTTAGCTCTCAAAGTGTCCTAAAAAGGCCAAGTCTTCACCTTGTCCCAAAGAACAGTGCTAATGGGGTACTAAAAGAATGTGTGATCGAAAGATTCATCCTCATGCTTACATAGAGGACAAGTTTTGCATGACACATACTCTAGATGATCCTTTATACATAGGCGGCCCTGTGCGGGCCATAGTGTGAATTGATGCTTGGGCATAAGGTAAGTCTTCCACACAGCCTTCACCCATGGTTTGGGTTCACCTCATGGATAGAAGAAGTCGTATGCAACTACTGTATACTGTTGATTAGTGTTGAACTAGCCGACCGGTAGGGTATGCACCTAGAATTTGAATCCTATTGGGTTGCACAAAGTTTCACGAAGCTGTAGTAGTTTCTTGATCAAAGAAGAGTTCGCTACCTTGGCATTCCAGTTTCACAAATCGACATGCTGGAGGTACTGATGATGGACCTATTTCACCCAAAGGGAGTCCTTTTTTTTCGTAGTAGATTCCATAGAAACTTGCATAACAAGGCTAAGTTTCAATCTTTTAGATCTTGAACTCTATACTCCCCTTCATCTTTCACTAAAAACATTGTCGCCCGAGAGATAGGAGGGTGCTTGGATGTCCAAACGAAGGAGTTGTAGATGACATATAGCTTGTCAACTACCACACATGGAATCGACAAGATGGAGAGCCAAAAATATTCGACACCCTGCAAAACAATTTTGACCAGTTGGAGTTTACCTGCATATGTAGGACAACATGTGTTTGGGCCACAACACAAGTTTATGCATTACAACATCCATCAAGGCGTCGTAGTTGCTAGTCCTTGGCTTCTCCATAGCCAAGGGGATGTCGAGGTACTAGAATGGGAAGGTTTCCTATTGGAATCCGGTGAGTTACAGTAATTTATCTTTGGTTTGTTCATTGACATCGGCAATATATATGCTAGACTTTTTTAGGTTAAGGTGTAGTCTCATGGTGGTGCCAAACTTTGTGATGCAATGTGCTAGTAATGCAATGGTAGACTCATCGTCTTGTGTGAAAAGAAGTCATCCACATATGCTAACTAAGTAATGTCAGTGTCCACACACATCAGATGATAATGGAAACCAGATTGCATTGTCATAGTGTAAGATACGACAAATTCAATAATAAGTGTTATTGGAGTAATAATCTTATTAGATTTTATGGGAATTATTAAAAAAATTTTGAGATTTAAACGGAGTCCGTATGACACGTTTAAGGGGATGAAATGATTGGACTTAGAGAAAGTCTGTTTGGAATACCCAATTAGGTGGGAGTTGATATATTCAATTAATGAATTAAGCTAACCTAGATATAAAATTAAACATATTTCTCCTCATCCTTCCTGATTTCCTCTCTTCCCCGACATGATTCATCGTCGTCATCTCCCTTCTCCTTTTTGTGTTGCCACCGACCACCACGATCGACGCCCGATCATCACTGACCACTCTCTTTCCCAGCTGATAGTCAGTGCCACTTCCACTGAGTGCTCGGGCATCACCGCCATCGCTCCTGCTCCATCGTTGTTAAAGCTGCTCTACTATTTGGTGTTGCCGCCGCCAGTTAGGGTAATCTCTCCCTCTCTCTTATAGATCTAGGCAAGAGAAGCGGTGGTTCAATCAGGGAGGTCCATCACTGTCTCTTTCCCACTGGATTCTGGTTATGTTCCCTTGCCGGATCGCTGATCCACGTCATCACCCTCTCTCCTCCTCTCTAAGTCGGTATCACCTTTGCTTTAGGTCAGATTAGCAACGCATCCGATTGTGGGAGAGTCATAGGTATCCTTGTGCTCTGATCTCCTTTTGGTCATCAACCTCTCCCTCTAGCGACTTACTCTCACCATCGAAGCAACCATCACAGCGATGACATTGTTGGTGCTCCGTCCCTGTCCGTCTGCCATTTCCAGTTCATGCATACCGGGTTGGGTAGGCTTCATCGGAGAATGGAGTACCATTGTCACTGTGCCCTAGCTTCCATCGCAGTTGACCATCACCAATCGCCACCCTCTTTTGTCATGGATCGACATCACGGTAGCATGTTGATTTTGTCAGAAAGGAACCTGTGAATCTGGATTCAGGGGTGAGTTTTGCAATGTATTGAATTAGCATGATTTGATTTCATGTTCTGTATTGGGATATTAAGATTTATTGATTGACCAACCCTTTATAGCTCCAACCATCCCTATTGAGGACGATCCACAGATTGGGCTACCTATTTCTAGTCATGAATTCCTTTGATCATGAGCTACCAACAACCCACTTGAGTTTGGGTAAGTTTTAGAGTTGATTCATTATGGTTATTTGGTGATTA
Organism: Zingiber officinale; assembly: GCF_018446385.1. Lineage (NCBI taxonomy): Eukaryota > Viridiplantae > Streptophyta > Magnoliopsida > Zingiberales > Zingiberaceae > Zingiber > Zingiber officinale. The sequence continues at coordinate 13,841,960 of NC_055995.1, forward strand.
ATTGATGTAGTGGTTACATGATCGATATTAGGATAATTAGATTGCTATTGTGAATTGTTAGGGATGGAGTTATTATCCAATCGATACTATGGATGAATTAAGGGTGCATTGATTCTCGAAAGTTGCCATGATTAAATTGATTAACTCACAAGGGGATTAGCTTGAAGGATTAAACATAATCTAAGGAGAATGATAGATTAATTAGGGTAAAGCTGACTTAACTATAGTTATGTGGTTAATCAATGATCGTATTCAATTGAAGTTATCCTAAATAGGTTGGGGATTTGATTTAGCTATTTAATTCATATGTGGTTCATTAGCTAAATCGTACATTATATGATTTGCAGGACTTTGGCTCATAACGAGCGTCTCAACGTGAGAGTTGTATTGGCACGATCGACAGATTAAGGCAGGTATTTCTTCCTCTACTTCTTTAGTTCTTTAAACTTAGTGCATCGTTGTTTGATTGATAGATTATGTTACTTTACCTTAAATCTATTTATTTTCTTATCTTGTTTGAGATTTATCTGCTTGACCTTAGAGATGTTCTAGTTATTTCATATATAGTCTTGCCTTTTGGATATCTATACTCTATTATGTATATACATGTAGAGTATGTACGGTAGGAGATATTTTGTTGACTATGCTAACATGCTGATTATGCATATGTTCTTGAGCGTACACATGTTGGGTATGAGTTATAGGAGTCACCTTATTGACTATCTATTTGCATGTTGTGTGTGTACATATGTCGGGTGTTTACTATTAGGGAAACCATGTTGATTGTATCTTTGTTGGGTGTACATGTGTCTGATGTGTATAATTAGGGAAATTATGTCGATAATACCTATGTTGGTGATCATATGTAATTGGTGCGATATTGGAGGTATCATGTTGATTATACCTACATTATAAAAGGCGTACGTGTGTGGTGTGTATGTGTCTGGTGATGCTACTTACTGTATTTGATATTTAGTGGACAACTATTAGATCTACTCATATATATATATAGGTGTTTGATGGATCATGTACCGGAGGAATTTAGGTTGATTGTGTTGTTGCATTGATGATGACTATGTCTGTATCATGATCGTTACATCATGCCCATCATTGCACTACATGCTGACAATCAAATGTATCCCTTGTGGTTGAGCGGATTGTCAGTAATTTCTAGCACCAAACACTCGGTCACTCATGGATAGTGGTAGCTGGAGCAGTTGTCGCTTGTCCTGTCGTGCTCACTTGGCCGCTTAGTGTTATACTCTGTCCACCTTGACCACTAGAGATGTGGTGGTATATGGAGGGTACATTTGACATTGGCTAAAGATGTGAGCAGTTAGGACCCTGATGCTATGTAGTTAGATAATTATTTAGCGAACTGTCCACCTCAGCCGCTATATAGTGGTATCTGGAGGGTAATACAGTTGTCACAGACCCAAGCCTCTCAACCATACAAGGGTCGTGGTGTCTTGAGATGTGGCGGGGGTGACCATATGACATGCATGCTCATTTGCATATGATGTGCGGTGCATCTGTGGAGATATATCTGCATACATATTTTATAGTTACTAGCTACATGTGATTGTGATATGTTGCACTTGTTTGAGCTATAATTGTTGCATATGGTTGTCATGTTTCATGCATGCTCATATATCATATGTGTATATGTTATCATATGTTTTGGTCAGGTGTTTCTAGCATATATGTTGCTGACTTTGGTGAGTTTTCTATTTATTACACCATGTGTATTCGACCAATTCAGTTATGTGCATTCATTATGTCATATACGATCTTGACCTTATATGTTAGATCCAGGCTAGATATGTATGTTTATTATATCATGTGCGATCATGATCATATGTGTTAGACTTATATTGGGTGTGTACATTCGTTATGTCAGTTTATAATCATGTTCTTATTTACCTACTGAGACTGTATATATTGATCTCCATGTTTTATATAGACCACGCTATCTTGTCTCTATTACCCACTGAATGACCCGCACTCACCACCCCATTTGTGCATTATTTTTTTAAGTAGCAGGTAGATAATTGTGGAGTCACTTGGAGTATCCTGTCTGCTGGTCCCACATCACATCTGAGGATGATTTCTGCTTTTTGTTTCCTATTTTACTTGCATTACGATTTGTGAACTTGGCATTGTATAACTCGAATTTGTTTTAGAGTTTTGTTATGTGTTGTCTTGTATTTGTTTTGTTGTGGTTGTGTAAAGCCTAGCCATCTAGCGGTCTTTTTTTTATGGTTTATGGGTTTTCCTTTCATTTTTAGCTGTGTTTTTAGTACAGCCGTGTGGGCTATTTATTATACAACTACATAATTGTGATCATTTTGTTTTAGCGGAGTGGGCTGTGTATATAACTGCGTGGTTGTGTATATTCCAGCCATGTGGGCTGTTGATTATAGCTTGTGAGTAGTCTTGTGGTATTGTATTCCTATTCCATTTGTCACTGTTACAAGGGAGATGCTGTCCGTTTGTTGGGTAAGGACTCCTCTGGGGCGTGACACATGGCATGAAGGGATCTTGAGAAGTCTTTGATAAAGGATCAACCCAAGAAGACCTCCTGAACATCAAAGGGTCATAACTTTTGACTTGAGAATCAAAATGAGGCTCTGTGTTTTTTCTCTTATAGATCTCTTAGAGATCTATATTTGATACCGAGTGAAACCTATAACCGTCAAATTTTGAATATGAAAAACAAAGTTTAGGGCCTTTTTGATGCTCTAAACATCTATTTTAATATTTTTTTGGTAAATTTTGTATTTTTATATTTAGGGTATTTTTAGAAGTTTTCTCTATTATGAATTAGAGTTTGTTTATATAAGTATCTATTTAGCTACTTGAGGGATTATCCTCCATTATTGAATACAATTTCCTTTTTCAAAAAATCTTAAGGATGATGGTTTCTCTTCTTTTTATCCAAAAATCCTCCTCCTCATCAACCTGCATGATAATCACTATCCTGCTTGGCGTCAATTAGTACTTTGGGCTTAGGCCTAATGTAGACAATATCATATCATTGTGGAAGGCTAAAGTACAACCCGCCCTCCGCTCTTCACCGGTGAGAACTTAGGCTACTGGAATGGTCAAATGGAGTCATACCTCCAAACTCAGTTCGAGATGTGGATGATCATCAAGACTGGGATCGCACTTCCACTTGACGGCTCGGGAAAACCGGTACCATGCGAGAACTGGGACGCAAGCATAATCAAGAAAGTCGAGGCCAACGCCAAAACAACTTGCGCCCTCTAATGTGGACTAACAAAGGAGGAGCTGAACCGAGTCGACCCATTCTCAAGCGCGAAAGAGCTATGAGAAAAACTGATCGAGCTGCATGAGGGCACGTTTGACACAAAGGAAAGTAAGTGTGATCTACTCTTTAATAAATTATATAATATCAAAATGCAGGAAGGAGAGACAGCAAGCCAACTTCATGCACGAATTCAAGACCTTCTGAACGGACTCAACGCAATCAGACAGAAAGTGGAGAACCGTGACGTCATAAGGTACGCACTTAATGCCTTTCCGAGAACACCTTATGGACATCCATGGTTGATGCTTACAAAGTTTCTAAGGATTTGTCTTTAATTAAACTAGATGAATTATTTTCCGAATTCAAATTACATGAACAGACTAATGCACGTCCGGCCAAGAAAGGTGTTGCATTGTTTGCAAGTACAAGCAAGATAAAGGAGGCAAGAAAGAAGCTTCAGATCAAACCCAAGTCTGAAGAAAAATTGGACTCAGACAATGACGACGACGATGAGATAGCGATCGAACTCGTCAACCTAGTATGCAAGCTCTACAGAAATGTAACGACCCGACCCTTTGGCCTCTTGGGCAGCCCATTGGCGGCCCCTTATATCGTCGGCCCATTTGGCGACCTCTAATGTCGTCGACCAATGACCCTTGGCCGTGCCATTACTCACTAGGTCTTTCCACCCCTAGCTAGTGGATTTTTGCCTTCCCCAGGATTCGAACTCTAGACCTCTAGGCTTAAGTACTAGAGTTTATGAATCCTGGTAGCCAAGTGAGCATCGCTCACTTGGCTACCAGGATTCATAAACTCTAGTATTTAACCTGGAGATCTAGAGTTCGAATCCTGGGGAAGGCAAAAATCCACTACCAGGGGTGGAAAGTCCTAGTGAGTAACGGCACGGCCAAAGGGTCGTCGGTCGATGACATGAGAGGTCACCAAATGGGCCGACGACATAAGGGCCGCTAGTTGGGCCGCCACAAGGGCAGTCCAAGAGGTCAAAGGGCCGGGTCGTTACAAGAAAGAAGAAGGGGCTCATAAAGAAGGATATTAAGAAGGGTCGGGTCGTTACAATAAAAAGACGCCTTTTATTGTAACGACCCGTCCCTTTGGCCTCTTCGGCGGCCCACTGGCGGCCTTTATATCGTCGGCCCATTTGGCGACCTCTAATGTCGTCGACCGATGACTCTTTGGCCGTGCCGTTACTCACTAGGACTTTCCACCCCTGGCAGTGGATTTTTGCCTTCCCCAGGATTCGAACTCTAGACCTCTAGGCTAAGTAGTAGAGTTTATGAATCTTGGTAGCCAAGTGAGCGACACTCACTTGGCTACCAGTATTCATAAACTCTACTACTTAGCCTGGAGGTCTAGAGTTCGAATCCTGGGGAAGGCAAAAATCCACTGCTAGGGGTGGAAAGTTCTAGTGAGTAACGACATGGCCAAAGAGTCGTCGGTCGACGACATTAGAGGTCGCCAAATGGGCCGATGACATAAGGGCCGCTAGTTGGGCCGCCACAAGGGCCGCCCAAGAGGCCAAAGGGCCAGGTCGTTACAAGAAAGAAGAAGGGGCTCATAAAGAAGGATATTAAAAAGGTAGTTCAATCCAAAAAGGTACAGACAAGTCCAAAGGTGAAGTTCGAAGTAACCTGCTATGGGAGCAATCAAAAGGGGCACGTCAAGGCCAATTGTTCGAACATAAAAGAAGGAAAGAAGCATAGGAAAAAGAAAGTACTTCATGCCACATGGGATGAGTCCTCTTTAGAAGATTCTAACAAAGAGCTCGAATAGACGAGCTTTCTTGCACTGACGGCCCCAGGAACACATCGACGAATTAGAGACCAAGAGCGAATCGGAAGTTGAATCTGAGCGAAGCCACGGATCTGTATCTATTTCCAAAGGGCCTAAGCCCGCTGTAAGTGCTTGTCAGATAGATAAGTTGTACAATTTAGTTAATTATTTATTGCGTAAGTTAGCTAAATCTAATGTCCAGGTCAAGTCACTTCAAAATGAGGTAATAACCCTTAAAGAAGTGACTAACCCTAGCTCCTTGGCTGATCTCGATCAGACTGGAATCTCAACTCAAATCCAAAAGCTTGAGAAAGAGAATTCTAGCTTGAAAAATCAAGTTAAGGAACTAAAGAACACATTGGAATGATTTACTCTAGGTTCCAAGAATCTTAATCTGATTCTTGGAAAACAACGAGATGTTTACAATCGGTCCGGACTTGGATTTAAAATTAAGTGCAAATACAAGTCTTATTTATCTCTTGTTAATAGAACAAATAGAAAATTAGTCGAAGCATGAGTCCCCAAGTCGAACTTGATTAATCAAGTTGGACTTGGACAATATTAGGTCCCCAAGGATTAAATTCATTACCTTGATAGACCATATCGAGGCTATGATCCGGGGGGAGCCAATAGGAAGATCATTTTTAGAATTGTTTGATGATTACTTTTACTGCTTTTATTATACATGCTTAGATTAGGCTAGATAAGGACCTAGGCGTAATTTACACTTGACTAGTTAGACCTTGGGATTTCAAAATGAAAATTAAATATCCAATTTCTTTGAAAGGCTTTGTCTAGAAGTGGTGGATGATCGCATATCCAAGAAGGCCTAGTGTCTCGCCACAGCTTGGAAGTCAATCTTTGAAATGTATATTTAATTGACTAATTGAAAAACTTGAGTCTAACCCAAATGTAAATTAATCCTTAGACATAATTTAAATCAAAGATAAAATTAATCATCTCATAAAATCCATAAAGTTTCCTGATTGATAACTTAGAAATAGGTGAGATGGACTTAGGTAGAATTTAGATCTAATTAATTTAACTTAAAATAAATTAAATCAACTAAATTAATTAACTTATTTAATAAATCAATTTTAACCTAACTAATTAAATCAACTAAATCAATTAATTTATTTAATAAATCAATTTTAACTTAATTAATAAAATCAATAAATAAATCAATTTAACTTAGTAAATCAATTCAATATAATTAAATTATTTAAAAATACTTAATCTAACCAATTCAAAACTCAAAACTTAAAACTGATTAACTCAATAAAATCATCTCACAATCACCCTTAGGGATACCATGTTTGATAACCTAGACTGGGTGAGATGGAACATTAAAAATTAATTTCAATCAAACTATCTTTTTATCCGTCAAATTGAACCAAATCAAATACTTTATGTGTAGGAACATAAAGATTTGGATCAATGGATGCTAGATAGTAGATGCTCCAGGCACATGACTGGAGATAGATTGAAATTCTCTAATATGAAATTCAAGAACCTAGGGTCCATTGCATTCGACAACGATGGAACACTCAAGGTAATTGGAATAGGTAATTGATAGATCATTTGAAGCAATAGAGGGGGGGTGAATATCACTCTTTTTAAAACTATTCTTTCCTTTCAAATCAAAGTCATGCACAACGGAAAGTAAATAGAGACAGTTTGTTTACTTCGTTCGGAACCTAGCTTGACTCCTACTCGAAGGTTCGCGGTCCTTGACCGCACCGGTGAGCAAACCACTATAACTCTTCTTTCCGAAATTCTTCGGAAAGAAGCAGATCGTACAATGGAGCAAGATAGTAACACCCTACTACCTTGCTTAAATGAATTACAAATGCAAGCTTAAAATAAATTTTACCGACAACTAAATTGAAGATGTAGCTTAGGTCGACACTTCTGGATGATGTAGCTTGCTGCACAGATGAGAACGAGTCGCTTGCAGAACAGGAATTTTTTATCAGAAAGTTGTCCTGGCCTCTGACTTCGAGCCTCAATTTATAGGTATGATGGATGTTCGGTCGACCGATCCCTCTGTTCGGTCGACCGAACCAGCTCCGATCCCTTCCAACTGGAGTCTGACGCTGGCTCGATATTCTGCATTAACTGGACTTCAATGGTTTGGTCGACCGATCCCTTTGTTCGGTTGACCGAACAGGCTCCTTCCCTGTTCGTCGAGATTTGCCGTGATCTACATTTACTGCTCCTTTAATATTGATGGTTCGGTCGACCGATCCTTGGGTTCGGTCGATCGATCAGTGTAGTTTCCTTCTACATCTGATCGTTGCTAATTAAACTGATCTGTTCTGAGTCATCTTGGTTCGGTCGACCGATCCTCTGGTTCGGTCGATCAATCCTCTGGTTCGGTCGACCGATCCGGCCAAACTTGCAACACAGTATTAAGCAAAGTATCCCTGTAACACAAAGGTTAGCACAGTAATATATAATGCATGAGTATGACAGTTAGGACTGTCTTGATCTCAACTTCGAAACCTTCCCGGTTTCTTTAGTTGGATCAGCGACCTTAGGTTGTTCCCTTTAGGAACCCGACCTCACTGTCGCTCTTCCAGTTGCATACCTCAACTTACCTGCCAAACATGATCCTCCAGACATGTTTGGTCTTTTGTCTGCTCAGTGTCTGATCGCCTGATCCACTAAGACTTTTCCTGCAATACCATATTAGCCAACAACAATAATAATGTAGAAAACAATGGTAAACCTAAACCTAGATTTATCGAGATCCGTTGGTCCGGTCGACCGAAAACCATCCGATCAACCTTGCTTGGAGTTCACTCCTCCAAGACTTCTCGTTACCTAAGGTTACCACCCCCTAGGGTTTTCTCCACTTGGCTTCACTCACCAAGACTCAGTATTCGGCTACCCAGGAATCAAGTCCTCCAGACCTATCCACTTGGCTTCCACGACATACCGAGATTTCCCTTACCTAGCCTACAACTAAGACTCAGTATTCGGCTACCCAGGGATCAAGTCCTCCAGACCTATCCACCTGGCTTCCACGATATATTGAGATTTCCCTCTCCTTGCCTAGCCTACAACTAGGACTTCCCTTGATCAAACTCCATACTTAAACAACTTAAGCATACTTAAACATATTTGTCTGACATTAAAACCTTGGAGGTCGATTGCACCAACAGTAATATCCAACTGAGTTTCGATTTCTATATTTGAAAAGTTTTATTGGTTTATCGATTAAATTTTAACTTACTAAGTATTAGCCAATTATGTGACTCAGGGTACTTAGTCATATTTTCAAAATCTGAGTACTTAATTAAAAATGTTGAAAATCCTAAAATCACACTTAAAGGAATTAGGAAAAAGAATATCTATTCAATTGATCTACCAACCTCCTCACTTAAGTGTCTATTGACACAACAAGTGGAAACTAAGTTGTGGCACAGAAGACTAAGTCACACTCATACCAGACTCATTTCAAAAATGAGTCAAAATGGCTTGGTTAGAGGCTTGCCCAAATTAAAATTGACCAAAAATTCAATTTGTAATGCATGTCAACAGGGTAAAGAAACCAAGTCAATCCATAAGTCAACCAACTTAAGTAGAACTAACTCAATACTTGAGCTCCTATACTTATACCTGTTTGATTCACATGGAGCTAAGTCACTAAGCAAAAACCAATATTGCTTAGTAATAATTGATGATTACTCAAGATTTACTTGGGGTCAAATTTCTAAAATCTAAAGATGAAACCTATGAAATCTTTAAAACCCTTTGTAACTTAATAGAAAATGAAAAAGATACTAAAATAAAAAGAATTAGAAGTGACCATGGGAGGGAATTTGAAAACCTCAAATTTATTGAATTTTGCAAGATTAATGGATATAAATATGAATACTCATGCCCTAGAAGCCCCCAACAAAATGACTTAGTGGAACGAAAAAATAGAACCCTATAAGAAGCTGCTAGAACCATGTTAATGTTGGATCGAGATGCGCTAGAGGGGGGGGTGAATAGCACTTGCGGCTATTTCGTTCGATTATCAAAAAACTATCGGAGTAAAATACGCAGCAGAAATGTAAATAAACACAAACACAGAGACACAGTCGTTTACTTCGTTCGGAGCCTAGATCGACTCATACTCGAAGGCCCGCGATCCTTGATCGCTTTCCGTGGGCAACAACTAAATTATCGTGAATAAGTACAAGGAAATAAGTACAACTGGAATTGAAATAATACCGACAACAAAATAATAACTGAAGCATCGGGTCGTCGGCGACTGCAACAACACTTTAGAGTCGTTTCTTGAGCAGCACACAGCAGAAGGAAAGCTTGTCAATTGTTGTTCTTCAATGCTGCTCGAAGTCCCCTTATAAAGGGCATCCAAGGCGCCTTGGAAGCCTCCGAAGGCGCCTTCATAGCTCCGAGTCCACCGTGTAGATGAGCGCTGACCAGTTTGCGCTTATCACCTTTGAGGGCACCTTCAAGGGTCTTCAAGGCGCCTCCAGAGCCAGCTGAGGCGCCTTCAACCCTGTTTCGCGGCCAGGTCAGCTTTCGTACCCGAGGCACCTCCAAGCCCCATGGAGGCGCCTCGGACACTGTTCATCCGAGGGAAAACATCATTATTTTGTACCTGCAAGACATGTTAATCCCAAACAATATCCTGTAATACAAAGTTAGCATAAAACAACAGATAAAGAGTATTATGACAGTCTCCGAACTATCCGGGTCTGACTTCGGGTTTTCGTCCGGAAACCCTAGGTCGACCCGACACCTACTGTTCCCTCTACAGGGAACGCGTCCTCACCTACTCCACTCAGGAGATTTACCTGTTGCCAGTGCGATACTCCAGATCGACTGGACTTTTGCTCAGCACTCAACGCTTCCGGACTTTCTGCTAGACATCCGCTTCCCGGCTAGTCCAGTCTTTCACCTGGTTCGCGACACCAGGACTTTCCACCTAGGGTTACCACCCCCTAGGACTTTTGCCTGAAGTCATCGACCTGCCAAGACTTTCCGCATAGGGTTACCACCCCCTATGACCTAGGGTTACAGCCCCCTAGGGTTTTCCCTTTGCCTAACCGTAGCTAGGACTTTTCTCCACCTAGGGTTACCACCCCCTAGGGTTTTCACCTGCCTAACCATAGTTAGGACTTTCCTGAAACACTCATTCAACATGTTAGATAACACCACACCTTAACTTTGAATCCTTTGCCATTATCAAAACTTAGGTTTGATCGTCGGATGCTTCCTGCACCAACAATCTCCCCCTTTTTTATTATGGCAACCCAAATTCAAAGTTAAGTAAAACAGATGCATGAATATATCAAAAGATTTTAAGTGAACAAGCTTAAGTATATAAATTCAAATAAAAGCATTACTTAAGCTAACACTTTAACTTTTGTGAAGCTCCCCCTCAATACAGAGCTACCTTTTACTTTTGAATTAGATTTTGATTTTGTGATTTTGTTTTACTTTGAATTTCCCTACTCTCCCCCTTTGCCATTTATCAAAAAATAAGCCAGTTTCAAGCAATTTTTAATTTTTCTTAGGAAAAAAAAATAGATTAGGCTTATGTGTAAAGCCCGAAAATTCTCAAAACTGTTTTAGAAATATAGTATGATTTTCTGGAATTTTTAGATATTTTTCCGGAATTTTCCGAGTAGCGGAAGTAGCAAAAATAATTAGAACCGTAAAATAGCTTAGGCGGGAATCGAACCCGAGACCTATGGTTTACGGATAAGTTTAGTAACCGGTGAACCCAGCAGGGCCGTGCTGAAAGAAAGAGGAATCAATTATATTTATATTAGAATTGGGCCTAGTTACCCACTTAATATAAATAGAAGAACTTAAGTTGGGTTGGTTTATTTTAGAATTGGTTCGGCACCTCCTCACCTCACGACACTTTTCCCTTCCAAAACCTCACCGCCGCCTCTCCCTCCTTCTCCTCTTCCTCACGCACGGCACACCAAGGCAAGGGTCCATAGGTTCATCTTCCGGCGACGACTCCAACACGAAAGAGGTTCTTCTCCGCGAGAGGAGAAGACGTGATCGGATCGTCGAGAGGATCATCTCCACCGGAACTCTAGCGAATAGAATCGTAAGAAATTACGATCAAGAGGTAAGAAACCCCTCACCTGCAGTATAATAGCTCCGTTTGGATTTTCTATGCATTAGATTAGTAATATGCAGATTTTGTGGACATGTAGGGTGTTTTAACCCTCCTCTCAGATTTAGGGATTTAGTTGAGCACCTTTAGATGGGCCGGACCCGTTTACCCTCTTCAGTTGGGGTTGTAGACGTTGTCGGGTGCCTAAAGGTGATCACCCTAATAAAGAGGAGAGTTGGGGCACACTAAGTGTTCGACAAAATAACTAGATCAGTAAAAATACAGCTTAGGCATTTTGATAGTACAGTTAAATGCATTAGAAGCGTTTAAAACAGTAAATCAGTTTATTTTAGCTATATGGGACTACGGTCCAATGGGTGGGCTCCCACAGTCGCCTCTAGGTTTAGACAACCTAGCTCTAGGTTCAGATAACCTAGAATCAGTAAGTTACACAGTAATTAGCTACATTCAGTATTTTATTTTCAGTAGGCACTGTACAGGATCAGATATCCGTTGGGTTGGACTCCCACAGTCGTCCCTAGGTTCAGACAACCTAGTAAACCCTACTAGATTCGGAACTTGCAATCCCGGGTCTAGTTAGGGATGCGCTTGCCGGGCCCAAAACAGTATGATTATGTATTTTCACTTATTACGAATTAGTTTTCAAAACTCAAAATTGGTCTTGTTAGTTGAGTTTGAATTCAGTATCAGTTTAGCTCCAGTTAGCTTTTATATGCTTAGTTCAATTACCTCCATTGATTTCATGTACAGCTTTAGATATGCTATGATTGTATGTTTATATGCCATGCCATGCTTAGTTTATTCAGTACATTCAGCATATGTTTTAAACGGCATGATTTCAAAGCATATTTGCATCGTCGCATGTTTTTGTGAGGTAGATGGTTTCTTACTAAGCTTTTTGGCTTACAGATACTATTTTCCTTATACTGTAGATACAGGTAAAAGGAAAATGGACTAGCAGAGGAAGCTGGAGGGCAATGCAAAGATGGTGGGTGTGTATGGAACTGGAATCAAAGGTCCTTAGGGGACGTAGCAAATTGAGCATTAGACTCTTTAGCATTTACTTTAGCATTTATTTATTGGTTTTGGTTTACATGTTCTAGGCACTTTTAGTTGTGTGTGTTGCCATGAATTCCTAAACTATGCCTTATGTTAAGTTAGATTACTAGTTTATGTCGCTAGAATGTTATTACATGTTGTTAGAATAGTTATGATGCATTAGTTAGATGTTATGTGGGGTTTTGCACGCCAAAGTGCTGAAATCGAGTTTCCGGTGCGAATCAGACTACGATCGGTCTCCGACCGATCGGGCTGTGTCATCGATCGGCCACCGACCGATCCATCCAGACTGATATGCTCGTATCCTCCTCGATCACCACCGACCGATCCAAAGACGATGATGGCGAGTACCGATTTGTGGATCGGCCACCGACCGATCCATACATACTGGATCGGTCGTGCCGATCGAGACACTGGATCGGTCGGTAGACCGATCCAGCTGGGGACAGAAGCGATGTAGCTTCGGGATCGGACAACTGACCGATCCAGGGTCTTGTGACGTACCAGTATCAGCAGATCGGTCTGTGGATCGATCCGGAGGGTGTTACCAGTTGTAAATACCTCCCCTAGCATGTGTACAACTCCAAGGTACACCCGGAATGTTAGTGTCAGAGTTAACATTAATCAAATAATTAGTAAAATTTTAATTAGCCCAGCTTTCCGCACAGTATAGTTAGCATTATTGTGACGATCGGCCTTATAGCCAGTGCCCAGAAGTCGGGTCGTTACATTATGAATGGTAAATTACTTTGGAAAAAATTATTTAACTAAGTTTAAAAGGCTATGCAAGTTTAAAATACTAACTTTGGAAAAAATTACTAAGTTTACTTATTCTACATACATTTTTTTCTATATGTCTTTACTTAACTTTAAACTATATTGTCATAATCAAATAGGGAAAGATTGTTGATGCAGGGAGCACCAAATGATCAAACCTATGTTTTGATTATGGTAAAGAGTTCAAAGTTAAGATTTTTTGTTGTCTAAAAAGTGTGACTGAGTTTGTAGGAATGTCCTAAATGATCTTATCCAAAGGAAAAGTCCTAATTGAGGCTAGGCAAGTGGAAAGTCCTTGTTGTGGTTAGGCAATGAACTCTTGGTCTGGGGGACTAGGCAAAGTCTCGGAGGGTTGAGGACGTTGGGCAAAATCCTAGAGTCGAGGATGCAAGGTGAAAATCCTGAGGGACGCGGACACTAGGTGAACGACTGGATGGCTCGAGGAGCTGACATCCAGCGGAAAGTCCTAATGTCTTGGACGCTGAGCAAAAGTCCAAACAGTCTGGAGGATCAGTTTGGCAACAGGTAATCTCTCCTGAGAGGAGTAGGTGAGGATGTGTTCCCTGAAGAGGGAATAGTAGGCATCAGTCTGACTTAGAATTTCAGCGAAACTCAAAGTTAGGATCGGACAATCCAAAGACTGTTAAAATCCAACGAGCAAAAGTTAGGATCAGATAATACCTTATCTGTCTATTATTCTAACTTATTTTGTAGGAAACTAATATTTTGCAGGGTAAAGTGTTTGTCTTGTTCAGTCGACCAAACGTCCGGATCAGTCGACCAAACCCCAAGAAAACATATCAGATTCCAGCTCATGGTGAAGTGTCGCCCAAGGGATCGATCGACCGAATCTCGAGTACAGTCGACTGAACAGTGGATAAACTTCAGATTGGGTTGATCGGACCAGATATGCCAACAAGGATAGCAAGATTAGTTAACCGAATAGTGGGATTAGTGGACCAAATGAAGATATCATCTGAAACGGCAATATCTGGATAGAAAGTCAGGCCGATACAGAAGGATCAACCAACCAATCAGGAGGATCGGTCGACCGATAAAAGTCAGGTTGCAAAACTTGATCCCAAGATCAGTGGATCTGGATCAGGTTTAATTCGGCTATAAAAGGAGGCCTCGACCGGCACTTTGGGATAATAATTCAGAACAACTTCATCTCCTACACACGCTTTGAAAATAATTCAACAATGCCCAAATGTGGTTCCAATGACAATTATGCCAGAAGATCAAATTCTCCAAGTCGTCGGTAACAAGTTTCTTTTTATGCAATACTTGTATGCTTCAACTTTGTAATCTAAACTTGTAAAGATTTTCCAATACTATAGTGGTTGCTCGACGAAAGTGTTTAATGATTGTGGGCCTTGGAGTATGAGTCATCACAGGTTCTGAACTAAGTAAATCCTTGGTGTCCTTGTTCTTTGTTTCATACTATTCTACTATGTTTATTTTGTGTTTTCTAAAAAATAAACGTGAAAACCACGAGCATTATTCACTCCCCCTCTATCATTTTTGATCCTACAAACCCTAGTGTTTGGAGATTGTTGGTGCAATCGTCCTCAGGTCAAGGTTGGCTAGTTGACTAAGCTCTAGTGGATTCAGGTTTGAGTTTCGATATTTGGACAATATGTGAGAAGCAGTCAAGTAGGTCAAGGTTGACCAGATACTTGGCAGTGTGTGAGAGAGAAGTCAAGTAGGTCATGGAGGATTACATACTTGACTGGAAAAGTCTTAACTAGAGGTTACGTAAAGTAAAGTCCTAATTCAAGGGTTAGGTAAAATAAAGTCAAGTAGGTCAAGGAGGACTGCACGTTAGCAAAGGGAAGTTCTAACTGCGATTAGGCAAAGTAAAGTCCAAATGGGTCAAGGAGGATTGCACGTTGGTAAAGAAAAGTCCTAACTATAGTTTGACAAATAAAAGTCCAAGTGGGTGAAAGATGTAACGACCCGCCTTCTACTACTAGGCTGTAAGGCGAATCGTCACAATAATGTTAAACTATACTGTGCGGAAAGCTAGGCTAATTAAAATTTTTCTACTAAACTGATCAAAACTTAATGCTCTGGGTGTACCTAAGAGTTGTACACTTGCTAGGGGAGACAACCTATGCCTCCCGGATGACCTGCTAGCTGTAATCAGGCATTTCAATCGATCCACAGATCGATTGGGCTGTCGGATCGATCACGGGATCGATCCAGCTTGATACTGGCACGGTAGGAGTCTCTGGATCGGTCGGCGGACCGATCCAAAAGCTTTCTCTTCTCCTTTCGCTTCAGTACGCACGGATCGGACTGATCCAGGACCTCACCGATCGGTCGGACCGACCGATCGGTGAGCTGCGTTGGCGCACTTGGATCGACCTACCGACCGATCCAGAGCACCTGATCGATCGGTAGACCGATCGTTCACCTCCCATGTCTCGTTCGCCTCGGATCGGTCACGATCGATCCATGAGGATCAGAGATATCATGTCTGTCGATCGGTCGGTGACCGATCGATCCAAGGACACCAGTCTCGATCGATCGGAGACCGATCGAGTTCGATTCGAATCAACTCGATTTCACCACAGGTTGTGCCAAGACTCCACCTAGCAACTATCCCATGCATGATAACTATTCTAACAACATGTAATAACAATTTTAGACTTAAGCTAGAGTAAGGTTCACTGGTTCATGGCATTTTAAGTCACTAAACACATTTAACAATTGAAAGTGTATGAAAGTAAAAACTGCTAGAGTTCTAATTGGTTAAACTTGCTAAGTCCCCTAAGGACCTTTGATTCCGGTTCCTGCCACACACACCATCTTTGCATTGCCCTCCAGCTTCCTCTGTTAGTCCATCTTTCCTTTACCTTTATCTGCAGTATAAGGAAAGGTAGAATCTGTAAGCTTAAAGCTTAGTAAGAAACCATCTACCTCACAAAATCATGCATTCGATGCAATATGCTTTTAAATCATGCTATTTGAAAATATGCGCTGAACTTGCTAAGACATGGTATACTGAAATCGTAAGGCATAACATATAAGCATGGCATAAGCACTGGATCATGGCAAAGCAACCAAGTAAACACTGAACTGAATATAGGCTAAACTAACTGAACTAAATCTGTAACTGGAAACAAACTCAACTAGCATAATTGATTTTGAGTTTTGAAATCTAATACATAATAAGTGAAAATACTAAACATACTGTTGGGCCCGGCAACTGTACTTGCTGTGCGCGCATCCCTGCTAGACCCGGGGTTGCAAGTCCCGAATTTAGCAGGGTTGTCTAGGCTATCGGAACCTAAGGACGACTGTGGGAGTCCAACCCAATGGATATCTAATCCAGTACAGTGCCACTGAAAATAAAATACTGATATCTATAGCTAATTGATATAACATGCTGTTTCTACGTTATCTGAACCTAGAGCTAGGTTATCTGAACCTAGAGGCGACTGTGGGAGCCCACCCATTGGACCGTAGTCCCATAAAACTGAACTAAACTAATGTGCTGGTTTAAATGCCTCTAATGCATTTAACTGAGCTATTAAACATAACTGAGGTGGTATTTAGCTACACTAACATTTTACCGAACACTTGGTGTGCTCCAACTCTCTCCTCTAATAGGGAGATCACCTCTAGGCACCCGACAACGTCTAGAATCTCCAACTAAAGGAGAACGACGTGTCCGGCCCGTCTAGAGGTGTTCAACTAGATCCCTAAATCCTCGGGGAGGGTTTAAACATACCCTATGTGCCGGAAAACCTGCATATAGCTAAAACTAATGCGTATGAAACCAAACGGAGCTATTATACCGCAGGTGAGGGGTTTCTTACCTCTTGATCGTAATTTCTTACGATTCTATTCGCTAGAGTTCCGGTGGAGATGATCCTCTCGACGATCCGATCACGTCTTCGCGTTCCTCTCGCGGAGAAGAACCTCTTTCGTGTTGGAGTCGTCGCCGGAAGGTGAACCGATGGACCTTGGGCTTGGTGTGCCGTGCGTGAGGAAGAGGAGAAGAAGAGGGGCGCCGGCGTGAGGGTTTGAGAGGAGAAGGTGCCGAACCAAAATAAAAATAACCCAACTCCAACTTAAGTTTATTATTTATATTAAGTGGTTTAATGAACCCAACTCTAATATAAATATATTTGGTTCTCCTTTCTTTCAGCACGGCCCTGCTGGGTTCACCGGTTACTAATCTTATCCATAAACCATAGGTCTCGGGTTCGATTCCCGCCTAAGCTATTTTACGGTTCTAATTATTTTTGCTACTTCTGTTACTTGGAAAATTCCGGAAAAATATCTAAAATTCCAGAAAAATAACAGAATATTTCTAAAATAGTTTTGAGAATTTTTCGGGCGTTACAATCCCCCATACCTTATAAAAAATTCGTCCCCGAACTTAAAACAATTCTGGGTACTTCTGTCTCATGCTGGCCTCTGTCTCCCAAGTCGCCTCTGCTGCTGTGTGATTTTGCCAGCTGACTTTCACTAATGGTACTTCCTTGTTCCGTAATTTCTTTACTGCTCGGTCTATTATCTGAATATGCCGACTGTCATAGCTGAGATCATCACGGACCTGTACCAATTGGGGCTCAATCACCTGGGTGGCGTCTGGGATATGCTTCTTCAGCATGGAGACATGAAATACGTTGTGGACGGCTGACATCTCCTGAGGTAGCTCTAGCTCATATGCTACCTTGCCCACTCTCTTCGTGATAAGGTATGGTCCCACATATCTGGGAGCTAGCTTGCCCTTCTTCCCAAAACGCATGACTCCCTTCATGGGAGCTACTCTGAGGAAAACTGTATCCCCAACTGAAAACTCTAGGGGTCTGCGTCGTGTATCAGCATAGCTTTTCTGGCGGCTCTGTGCTGTCTCTATCCTCTGGCGGATCTGCTGGATGGCTGCTGTGGTATCTGCCACTAGATCTGTCTGAAGCTCTAGTTCCTTCTGTTCACCACTCTCATACCAACAGATTGGTGATCTGCACCTCCGCCCATAGAGTGCCTCATAAGGTGCCATGCCGATAGTGGCCTGATAACTGTTGTTGTATGCAAATTCTGCTAAACTCAGATATTTGCACCAACTTCCCTTGAAGTCTAGGGCACACGCTCGGAGCATATCTTCGAGTACCTGATTTACTCGCTCCGTCTGACCATCTGTCTGAGGATGGAAGGCTGTGCTGAATTTCAATTTGGTGCCCAATGCTGACTGTACGCACTCCCAGAAGTGTGATGTGAATCTGCTGTCTCTGTCTGAAATGATGGTTCGTGGGACTCCATGTAGTCTGACGATCTCTTGGAGATACAACTGAGCTAGCTTCTCCATGGAGTAGGATATCTTGATAGCTAAAAAGTGGGCTGATTTAGTCAACCTGTCGACTATTACCCAGATGGCATCAAAACCATTCGTGGTTCTGGGTAGTCCCACTATGAAGTCCATAGAGATATCCTCCCACTTCCATTCTGGAATCTGTATAGACTGCAGAACTCCTCCTGGTCGCTGATGTTCTGCCTTGACCCTCTGACAGGTGAGGCAGATGCTAACATATCTGGCGATGTCTCGCTTCATCCCGGGCCACCAAAAACGTTTCTTCAGGTCTTGATACATTTTGGTGGAGCCTGGATGCATCGCATAGGGAGTCCTGTGAGCCTCATCTAAAATCTGTCTCCGTAGCTCCTCCTGATCTGGAACACAGAGTCTATCACCAAAATACAACACCCCGCTATCAGACACTCTGAATTCTCTACTTTCTAATTCTGTTAGCCCTTGCTTGATTTTCTGAATTTTAGGGTCCTGATCCTGAGCTGACTGAATATCACCAAGCAAGGTAGACTCTAAGGTCATAGTAGAGAGCTGTCCGACGATGAGTTCGAGACCAAAATCCGCGATCTCCTTCTGTAGGGGTGGTGACATGGCTGCTAGAGATAATAAGGTAGCGCTGGATTTTCTGCTAAGTGCATCTGCTACCCTATTGGCTTTCCCTGGGTGGTAGAGGATGTCTATGTCATAATCTTTGACTAGCTCTAGCCACCTGCGCTGTCGCATATTCAGATCCTTCTGAGTGAAGAAGTACTTCAGACTCTGATGATCTGTATACACTCTGCACTGAGCTCCATACAAGTAATGTCTCCAAATTTTGAGAGCGAACACTACTGCTGCAAGCTCAAGATCATGAGTGGGGTAGTTCTTCTCATAATCCTTGAGTTGTCTGGAGGCATAGGCGATTACCTTGCCATCTTGCATCAGTACTGCTCCTAATCCCAACTTAGAGGCGTCACTATATATATCGAAGCTGTCTGTATTTTCTGGCAGTGTCAGAATAGGTGCACTAGTCAATCTCCTCTTGAGTTCGCTGAAGCTGTTCTCGCAGTCCTCTGTCCACTGAAATTTCTTGTTCTTCCTGGTGAGAGCTGTCAGTGGGGAGGCTATCCTGGAGAAGTCCTCTACAAACTTTCTGTAATATCCTGCTAATCCCAGAAAGCTCCTGATCTCGCTGGCGTTCTTAGGTCTCCTCCAGTTACTTACTGCTTCTATCTTGCTGGGATCTACCATAATACCATCCTTTGAGATGACGTGACCCAGGAAGGACACCTGATTTAGCCAAAACTCACATTTCGTGAACTTGGCGTATAGCTGGTTCTGCTGAAGGGTCTGCAATACTAGTTTCAGGTGCTCTGAGTGTTCTTCCTGAGTTCCTGAGTAGATAAGAATGTCATCGATAAACACAATCACAAACTTATCTAAATACTCCCTGAATACCCTGTTCATAAGATCCATGAATGTAGCTGGAGCATTTGTCACGCCAAAAGGCATGACTACGAACTCGTAATGTCCGTATCTGGTCCTGAATGCTGTCTTCGGTATATCACCCTCCTTGACTCTGACTTGGTGATATCCTGATCTGAGGTCAATTTTTGAGAACACTGCTGCTCCCTTTAACTGGTCGAACAGGTCATCTATTCTGGGAAGAGGATACCTGTTCTTGATCGTGACCTGATTCAGTGCTCTGTAGTCTATACATAGTCGCATGCTTCCATCCTTCTTCTTCACGAATAGCACAGGCGCTCCCCATGGTGAGTGACTAGGGCGTATGAAGCCCTTGTCAAGTAGCTCCTGTAGCTGCTCATGAAGTTCCTTCAGTTCTGCCGGAGCCATGCGGTAGGGCGCTTTGGAAATAGGATTGGTGCCGGGGAAGAGCTCTATCTCAAATTCAATCTCCCTGTCTGGTGCTAGGCCTGGTAACTCTTCAGGGAAGACTGCTGGGTAGTCACATACAACTCGGACCTCTGTTAGCTGTTGGCCCTCGTCCTGGCTGGTAGTGACTACATGTGCTAGGTACCCCGTACATCCCGAATCCATCAACTTCTGTGCCTTCATAGCTGAGAGAAATTTTCTGGCTTTTCTCTTTGGTTCTCCGATGTACTCGAACTGTGCTTCTGCTTCGGGTTGGAATACGACTTTCTGTTTACGGCACTCTATGGAAGCACCGTATTTGATCAGAAAGTCCATCCCAAGGATGACGTCGTAGTCAGTCATTTCCAGCAGGATCAGATCACAGAAGAGTTCCCTGTCTGCTATAATGACTGGCACTGCTCTGAGCCAGTGCGTCGATGCCATGACCTCTCCTGAAGGTAGTGCCGTCAGAAACTGACCACTGAGTACTTCTGGGGGTATTTCTAATTTCTCGGAGAACATTCTGGCTATATATGAATGGGTTGCCCCAGTATCAAATAGAACAGTAGCACTATACTGAAAAATGCTAATCTGACCTGTGACGACGAGGCATTTGCTACGTCCTCTCCGGTGAGTGAGTAGATCCTCGCATTCGCCATAGCCGGAGGGGCTTCTACCCTAGCCGATAAGTGGACCTTCTAGAGCGGCCTGCATCTGATGTAACCGAGCTGGCTGGCTGCATACTGGATCTGCTGTGGCCGAGGAAGACCGGTCTTGTTCGGCCACTGGCCATGTGCCCTTCTTGTCCACATTCAAAGCATCCTCGTGCGCCTTGCGACAAACCCTTGGGTGGAATTTCCCAAGTGGCACACTTTGGATAACTGGGTCGCTTGCTAGATGGTCCTCCTTTGAGTCGCTCCCGATTTGCGCTTCTGTTGGAGTTCCCTTTCCAGTTAGAGTGTGGCCTTGTTGCTTTTGAGTGTGAGAGTTTCCTTTGGACTCTGAGGAGACTTGCCTCTGCTGCTTCATGCTGTTCTGGTAATGCTCTGTGGTCAAGGCACCGCTCACCAACTCCTCTGTGGTTTGTGGCCTATGTATGCCACCAGCCACGTTCATCGCTATCTCTGGCCTCAGCATCTTGAGCATCAACCTGATCCGTTCCTTTTCCGTGTTGACTAGCTCTGGGCATAGAGCCAACCTGTTGAATTTCTTCACGCCTTCCTCAATCGAGAGGTTGCCTTGACGAAACTCGATGAACTCGTCATAGTGGCGGTTTGTAACTGCATATGAAAGAACTCCTCAAAGAATTCCTTCTCAAAGTCAGCCCATGTCATCCGGTTCACTGGGCTTCGTTCTGATTCTTTCGCACCACATGCGTCTCCTGTCAGTGAAGGAGGCACACTTCACCTTCTCGTGTTCGCCAGTCCAGGAGCTCCATCGTGCTCTCCAGTGTTTTGAACCAGCTTGGGCATCCCATGGTTCACTAGTGCCCGAGAAGTTCTCCGGCGACTCGCGCCACTGGATCGGATAGGCTTCCTTTCTTGGCTCACCTGCTGGGGCTGCTGGTGTTGGTACTGTGTGTTGGTGGTGGTGGAACCTCTAAGACTTCTGGAGTCGTCAGATTCGGTTCCGGGGTGACTGTGGGGGTGTTCTGCTGATTAGCTTTTAAGGTGGCTATTTCCTGTTGCTGTTCAGCTAGTTGCTGCTGTAACTGAGCCACTAATGCTGTAAGGTCTAGAGGAGGCACTGAACTGCCTGCCTCTTGCTGGGGCTCAGTAGCTAGTGCCCTTCTAGCTGGGCGTCCTCGTGCCATTTCTAAAGACATAGAGAACATAGGTATAACTAATACTATCACAGTTCTATAATCACTGATATCATGTTCAAAGACTATCTTATACTAGCAGGAAGTAGGCATATAAACATGAACTGTAATAATAAACAAGAAGCATAAATAAAGTAGAGGTGTTCTTACTTGGAAACTGCAGGTACAATGCTGATGTGTGTGTAGGAAGTATGGAACACGGCTTTGATACCACTCTGTAACGACCCGCCTTCTACTACTAGGCTGTAAGGCGAATCGTCACAATAATGTTAAACTATACTGTGCGGAAAGCTAGGCTAATTAAAAATTTTCTACTAAACTGATCAAAACTTAATGCTCTGGGTGTACCTAAGAGTTGTACACTTGCTAGGGGAGACAACCTATGCCTCCCGGATGACCTGCTAGCTGTAATCAGGCATTTCAATCGATCCACAGATCGATTGGGCTGTCGGATCGATCACGGGATCGATCCAGCTTGATACTGGCACGGTAGGAGTCTCTGGATCGGTCGGCGGACCGATCCAAAAGCTTTCTCTTCTCCTTTTGCATCTGTACGTACCTGGATCGGTCTGCCGACCGATCCAGGACCTCATTGATCGGTCGGACTGACCGATCAGTGAGCCTCCGTGCGCCTGCTGCGTTGGGCGCAGCTGGATCGGCCTACCGACCGATCCAGGAGCACCCTGATCAGTCGGTAGACCGATCAGTTCACCTCCCATGTCTCTGTTCGCCTCTGGATCGGTCGGCTGACCGATCCATGAGGATACAGTAGCATACTGTATCTGTCTGGATCGGTCGGCTGACCGATCCAGTGACACAGCCAGGCCCTGATCGATCTGGAGACCGATCAGAGTTCTGATTTCGAATCTGAACTCTGATTTCAGCCCCTGGGTTGTGCCAAGACTCCACCTATCAACTATCCCATGCATGATAACTATTCTAACAACATGTAATAACAATTTTAGACTTAAGCTAGAGTAAGGTTCACTGGTTCATGGCATTTTAAGTCACTAAACACATTTAACAATTGAAAGTGTATGAAAGTAAAAACTGCTAGAGTTCTAATTGGTTAAACTTGCTAAGTCCCCTAAGGACCTTTGATTCCGATTCCTGCCACACACACCATCTTTGCATTGCCCTCCAGCTTCCTCTGTTAGTCCATCTTTCCTTTACCTTTATCTGCAGTATAAGGAAAGGTAGAATCTGTAAGCTTAAAGCTTAGTAAGAAACCATCTACCTCACAAAATCATGCATTCGATGCAATATGCTTTTAAATCATGCTATTTGAAAATATGCGCTGAACTTGCTAAGACATGGTATACTGAAATCGTAAGGCATAACATATAACCATGGCATAAGCACTGGATCATGGCAAAGCAACCAAGTAAACACTGAACTGAATATAGGCTAAACTAACTGAACTAAATCTGTAACTGGAAACAAACTCAACTAGCATAATTGATTTTGAGTTTTGAAATCTAATACATAATAAGTGAAAATACTAAACATGCTGTTGGGCCCGGCAACTGTACTTGCTGTGCGCGCATCCCTGCTAGACCCGGGGTTGCAAGTCCCGAATTTAGCAGGGTTGTCTAGGCTATCGGAACCTAAGGACGACTGTGGGAGTCCAACCCAATGGATATCTAATCCAGTACAGTGCCACTGAAAATAAAATACTGATATCTATAGCTAATTGATATAACATGCTGTTTCTACGTTATCTGAACCTAGAGCTAGGTTATCTGAACCTAGAGGCGACTGTGGGAGCCCACCCATTGGACCGTAGTCCCATAAAACTGAACTAAACTAATGTGCTGGTTTAAATGCCTCTAATTCATTTAACTGAGCTATTAAACATAACTGAGGTGGTATTTAGCTACACTAACATTTTACCGAACACTTGGTGTGCTCCAACTCTCTCCTCTAATAGGGAGATCACCTCTAGGCACCCGACAACGTCTAGAATCTCCAACTAAAGGAGACAACGTGTCCGGCCCGTCTAGAGGTGTTCAACTAGATCCCTAAATCCTCGAGGAGGGTTTAAACATACCCTATGTGCCGGAAAACCTGCATATAGCTAAAACTAATGCGTATGAAACCAAACGGAGCTATTATACCGCAGGTGAGGGGTTTCTTACCTCTTGATCGTAATTTCTTACGATTCTATTCGCTAGAGTTCCGGTGGAGATGATCCTCTCGACGATCCGATCACGTCTTCCTCTCGCGGAGAAGAACCTCTTTCGTGTTGGAGTCGTCGCCGGAAGGTGAACCGATGGACCTTGGGCTTGGTGTGCCGTGCGTGAGGAAGAGGAGAAGAAGAGGGGCGCCGGCGTGAGGGTTTGAGAGGAGAAGGTGCCGAACCAAAATAAAAATAACCCAATTCCAACTTAAGTTTATTATTTATATTAAGTGGTTTAATGAACCCAACTCTAATATAAATATATTTGGTTCTCCTTTCTTTCAGCACGGCCCTGCTGGGTTCACCGGTTACTAATCTTATCCGTAAACCATAGGTCTCGGGTTCGATTCCCGCCTAAGCTATTTTACGGTTCTAATTATTTTTGCTACTTCTGTTACTTGGAAAATTCCGAAAAAATATCTAAAATTCCAGAAAAATAACAGAATATTTCTAAAATAGTTTTGAGAATTTTTCGGGCGTTACAAAAGAGGACCACACATTAACAAAGGGAAGTCCTAACTGCAATTAGGAAAAAGAAAATCCAAGTGGATCAAGGAGAACTGTACGTTGGCAAATAAAAGTTTAAGTGGGTTAGGGAGGATCGTACTGTTGGTGCGGTTAGCACTAACGATTTAACCCAGGTTTTGATGAATGACAAATCAGGTTAAGTTAGTTTGTTTTTGTCTGACACTTTGATCGAGTGTGCAGGAGAAGTCCAGACAGGTCGACGGGTTGACCGGATGTCTGGCACGAAGTCCAGCTAGGTCGACGGGCCGACCGGATAGCTGGCGAGAAGTCCAAGCGGGTCGACGGGCTGACCGGACGCTTGGCGAGAAGTCCAGCTAGGTCGACGGGCTGACCGGATAGCTGGCGAGAAGTCCAAGCGGGTCGACGGGCTGACCGGACGCTTGGCGAGAAGTCCAGCTAGGTAGACGGGCTGACCGGATAGCTGGCGAGAAGTCCAGACGGGTCGAAGGGATGACCGGACGTCTGGCAGGTAAGTAAGGTAAGTCACTGGAGGGGAGTGACTGCGAGGACGCATTCCCGGGAAGGGAACATTAGGCGTCGATCCGGCTTAGATCCATTTCGGATATCTAAGTCGAGATCGTGACTAGATTCCGGTCTCGGAAAGATGGAATCTAAGTCATACTCCTTTTTGCTAATTCATACTCACTTTGCTTTTGCTAACAATCTGTGTTGCAGGGTAAATTTGCCTCCGGACTAACGTTTGTCTTGCAGGATGGATTCTGCGGGAAAACAGGGTCCGGGCGCCCGGGAGGGAAATTTCATCCTGATCGCGCGTCGCCACGTGGAGCTCGCTGGTTGGACTTGCCACGTCTCACCAGGGCGCCCGGAAGGCATCCAGGGCGCCCCGAGCCTCATATAAAAGAAGGATCAGAGGAGAGCTTCAGAACAACAACGAAAAGAAAAGTCTTCCACTGCTCTGCACTTCTGCGACGCTAACAAAGCTCCGACACAATGCTCCTTTCTTGTCTTTATTGTCGGTATTTGTTTTTCATTTTCATTAGCATTCATTGTACTATTTTTTGTAATCATTATTTCGAACTGCTAGTGAATTGCCCAACGAAAGTACTCACGGAGTACGGGCCTTCGAGTAGGAGTCGTCACAGGCTCCGAACGAAGTAAAATCCATTGTGTCCAGTTTTTATTCCGCTGCGTTTACACTCGTTATTTTTCGAATCGATATTCACCCGCCCTCTATCGAATCTAACGGTCCTACAAGTGGTATCAGAGCAGGTACCGCTCTGATTTGGTGCAACCACCAATCAGGCAAAGGGGGGACTTTTTGAAAGAAAAATTAGATATCGTTTGTCTTTAAAATAAAACCTTACGCCTTTCATTTTTTCCCTCCAAAACGGTTTTTGAAAAATACATCGTCATCTTTTCACCATTGTTTAGTATTTAAAAAATATTACATTTTCAAAATTTTGAAATAATATTTTTTTTCAAATATTTTATTAATATTTTATTATTTTTTCCGAAAATAGTGAAATATTATTTTTTCCAGCACTGCTAATCCAAGACCAAGTCTTGGGATTTTTTTCTGTTTCTCTGTGTGCAAGAATAATGACTCTTCAAGAAGGACGAAACCCCCACGAACCACCACCATACGATCAAGATTTCAACTATTGGAAGCGATTAATAGAATGCTTCTTAGGAAGCGTAAACTTTGATTATTGGCTGATATTGAGAAAACCTTCTCAGAACTCAGAACTAAACACAAATGTAAGTAAAATCATTTGTAATGTTTTACCTAACAATGTTTTATGCAGACTAGAAAAGTACAAAGATGCACATGAGCTTTGGACCCAATTGATCAAACTTCACGAGGAGCCGATGGAGCTCGAGGATCAAGTAAAAATCGAATCCGAACTCGGGTTAGATCCAATCGAAAAGCCTACTGAATTAGGGGTTGCGCTCAAGGTTAGTGATATTTACCAAAATACCCCTGCTAATAGTAGTTTAAAAAATATGAGCATTGATCTGGTTATTTCTGAAAATATATGTGAAAATAATGTAGTTGACAATAATTACAAAAATACCCCTAGGATATTATCCGATAAAACAAATCCAATTAATTTAAAAAATTCAAACTTAAACCTAAACAAATCTGAAAACTCAAATGATAGAGATGACAAGGTCAATATTGATCTAGATAAAATTAATAAATCATTTAATAATCTAGACAATATTAATCTAGAAAATCCTATCCAAACCCAAGATAATTTAATTAATAAAAAATTAAGTTTTAATGATAAGAATAATCTAATAAATTCCACTAATTATATCAACTTAAAAAATAAAGAAAATATAAGAATAAAATCAAACACTTTGATAAAATCAAAACTAAATTTAACAAAATTAAAATTAAATGTTAAAAATAACATATTAAATAAAGATAATCCAAAAAATTCAAAATTAACAATTAATAAAAGGTTAAAAGATAAACCTTTAAGGAAACATAATTCAAACAATTTAATTAATTCAAAGTTAAAAATGAATAAAAACTTAAACTTTAAAAATAAGCTATTAAAGAAAGATAATTCAATTAACCTAATAAAAATGAAATTGAAAGAAAATTCAAATATTAAATACACTCTCTTAAAGAAAGATAATTTGACTAATTTAATTAATTCAAAATTAAAAACTTAAATTTAAATTATAAATTTTAACCAAAACTTAACTATAATAAACCCAGAACTAAAAACTAAATTAATGGCCAATAATTCAGGGGGAGGCTCCAAAATAGCTGGCACCTCCAAAACTAACATACCCGAAAGGGTAACCCAAATCAACCTACCTGACAGGGTAATTAGGACTAGTTAAAGAGGGTTCAAGTTTAACTTGAAAAATGGTACTGGTGAAGTTTTGGATAATAGTACGTTAGGGAAGCTTAGTCTATGCATGTCTAGGAAGATATGGCTTCGACCTGGTGCATCTGGCTAAGTGGAACTGATCGAAGCTACCCTTAATGAATCCTAACCAGTTAGACCAAGGTTTAGTACTAAGCTCCGTGGATAGGACTATTCGGAAAACCTCGAAGGGTTGGTTACTTCTAATGATGTCCAGGTGACTCACCAAGCTTAGAAGTTTATCCGAAAAATGCCTATTTGTTGAGACCAAAGCTAAACCTGAATCTAACACAAGTTAAAACAAACTCTGTAATAAAATCTAATTCATCTCACAAAATTATAAGATTCCCTGATTGATAAACTAGATCGGGTGAGATGAATAAGGATCAAATTAATTTTCAAATTAAATTAAAATTAATTAAAATTCAAATTCAAATTCAAATTTTAAATTGAATTTAAAATTAAAATTAAATTTCAAATTTCAAATTTAATTTCAAATTAAAATTAAATTTCAAATTTCAAATTAAATTAAAATTAATTAAAATTATATTTTGAATTTCAAATTAAAATTAAATTTCGAATTAAAACTAAATTAAGTTTAAAAAAAAATTAATATTAAATTCACTTTAAAAAATTATTTTTAAAAAATATTTTTAAATTTAACTTTAAAAATTTTATATTAAAAAATTTATTCTAAACTTAAAAATCATTTTAAAAACTTTAAAAACTTCTTTTAAAAATTATTTTAAAACATTTTTAAAAATTATTTTAAAAACTCATTTAAAAATCATTTTAAAAACTTTAAAAAATTCTTTTAAAAAATATTTTAAAACATTTTTAAAAATTATTTTAAAAACTCTTTTAAAAATCATTTTAAAAACTTTAAAAAATCCTTTTAAAAATTATTTTAAAACATTTTAAAAATTATTTTAAAAACTCTTTTAAAAATCATTTTAAAAACTTTAAAAAATCCTTTTAAAAATTATTTTCAAAACACTTTTAAAAATCATTTTAAAAACTTTAAAAAAAAAAATTCTTTTAAAAATTCTTTTAAAACATTTTTAAAAATTATTTTAAAAACTCTTTTAAAAATCATTTTAAAAACTTTAAAAAATCCTTTTAAAAATTATTTTAAAACATTTTAAAAATTATTTTAAAAACTCTTTTAAAAATCATTTTAAAAACTTTAAAAAATCCTTTTAAAAATTATTTTAAAAACTCTTTTAAAAATCATTTTAAAAACTTTAAAAAAAAATTCTTTTAAAAATTCTTTTAAAACATTTTTAAAAATTATTTTAAAAACTCTTTTAAAAATCATTTTAAAAACCTTAAAAAATCCTTTTAAAGATTATTTTAAAACATTTTAAAAATTATATTAAAAACTCTTTTAAAAATCATTTTAAAAACTTTTAAAAAAAATCTTTTAAAAATTATTTTTAAAAAACTCTTTTAAAAGGCATTTTAACTTTGAAAATCCTTTTAAAAACTTTTTAAAAATTATTTTAAAAAAAAATCTTTTTAAAAAAAAAACTATTTTAAAAATCCTTTTAAAAATTATTTTACAAAAAAAATATATACTTTTAAAAAAAAAAAACCTTTCAAAAATTACTCTTTTAAAATTTAAAAAAAAACTATTTTAAAAATTATTTTAAGAATCCTTAAAAAAAAAAAAATCTTTTTTTAAAAAAAAAATCCTTTTAAAAACTCTTTTAAAAATCTTTTAAAAATTATTTAAAACTTCTTTTAAACCATTGTAAATTAAAAAAAAATTATTCCTAAACTTTCAAAAGTATTATTTAGATTTTAAACCTTTTTGAACATTTTTAAACTTAATTTAACCTAACTGAATATTAAAACTTAAATTAAAACTTAATATTGAAATTACAATTAAAATTTAAAAATTTAACTTAAACTTAAAACTTAAACCTAAATTAATCACTAATATTAATTTAAATCTATAATCAAAACTGAATTGAACGTATGTTAATTGCCATTAAATAATTATAAAAATTATTTTAAAATCCTTTTAAACACTATTTTAGAAATCCGGTTAGAAATCCCTTAAAAATAAAAAAAATAATTCTTTTAAATCCATTTAAAACGTAGACACCTAACTTAAAAACTTAAATTCCATTAACTTTAACTTTAAACTTAATTATGTAATTAATAAGTAGAACTTAACTGTTTAAGTTTAACGTCATTTGAGAACTAAAATTGACTTGAATTAAACCTTACTTAACTGTGTCTAATAATTTTAATTTCATGCTAACTTCAAACTAAATTAATCCCACTTAAAAGGAAGTAAATAAAAAAAATAATTATAACTAACACTTTCATTGACAACTCAATCAATTTAAATTATTTTATTAAATATTAAATTATTAAATCAAGTAAAAATTAATCAATAAATTATTGATAATGGTCAACTGTTTTTGATTTAATAAAGTTTATCTTATTAAACCTTAAACTGAAGCTCAACCACCTGAATCTAATATTAATTATTGATTAATCAAACTCAAATAAACAATTATATCAAGGATACAGAGATAAATATGTAAATAATATAAGTGTTACCAAATCCCTTAGAACACTTAGGTAGATAAATGTGTTAGGACTTGAAATTTAACACACTCAAACCTTAGCATTATATTAAGGGGGAGTAATAAATAAGGAGGATTAATAAATTAAAGGAGTATCAAATTCAGGGGGAGGTTTACTTTTTAATTATCTCCTTAAGTGCTATTTTTTCTTTAAAATCTCTCTAAAAAATTCTACCTCAATTTAAAAAATATATATATATATCTACTTTGAATATTTTTAGCAAATATTTTCAAATTTTATGTCAGGTTCAGGGGGAGGAATTAATTAAAATTTTCCCTTTATATAAAATATTTTAAATTTTGTTTGAAAAATGTTTTCTTAAAAATTTCTTAAACCTACTTTTGAAAACTAACTCTTATAAAACTAAGTTGTTTTTAAGAATTGGGTTTTACTTTTTATTGAAAATTGATTTTGAAAATTAAATTTAACTTAGTTTTGAAAATTGTGGAAATTAGATTTTTCAAAACTTAAGTTTACAAACTAAGCTTCTCAAAATCATTTTCCTTAATTTTGAAAATCAAAATTTAAAAATCAATCTTCAAAATCAACTAAATTGTGAAATTTTTTAAATCAACTCAAAATTGTTTGTTTTAAATCACAAACTTTTTATCCTTTTTTCTTAGTCTTTGAAAACTGAACTTTTCAAGTATTTTAAACCATGATTTTGAAACTAGTACTTTTGAACTTTAAAATTTTGATTTTGAAAATTAGATTTAATTATTTTACTTTATCAAAATTAGTTCTACCAAACTCCTTTGAAAACTAAAAGTAAAGTTCAAAATCAATATTTGCAAACTGAAATTTGATTTGCAAAAACTCAGTGTTGAAAATTAAGAAAGTTAGATTTTTCAAACTTAAATCATTGTCAAAACTTAAGTTTTAAATTAAATCGTTTACAAACTTAATGTTGAAAAATAAATCAGTTTTTGGAAAAATAAATTTTTCAAACTTAGTTTTGGAATTTTGGTTTTTGAAAACTTATGTTTGAAAATGAAACTATCTAAACTTAGCTAGCTTTCTAAAAGCTAAAAGCTAATGCTTTAAACAAATTTTCAAAAGCTTAAACTCCCCCAGATTAACTTGACATTTTTTTACTTTGTCTGAAGTCTATAATTACTTAATCCATGCTTATTTTTGATGAATGCCAAAGGGGGAGGGTTAGGTGGTTAAGTTAGGTTAAGTTAGCTGAACCAAACTGAAAATTCAAACTAACTTAAAAACCACATAAATGCATGGTTCTTGCATATGTTTTCACTAACTTAACCAAGTTGTCATTCCATCAAAAAGGGGGAGATTGTTGGTGCGGTTAGCACTAACGATTTAACCCAGGTTTTGATGAATGACAAATCAGGTTAAGTTAGTTTGTTTTTGTCTGACACTTTGATCGAGTGTGCAGGAGAAGTCCAGACAGGTCGACGGGTTGACCGGATGTCTGGCACGAAGTCCAGCTAGGTCGACGGGCCGACCGGATAGCTGGCGAGAAGTCCAAGCGGGTCTATGGACTGACCGGACGCTTGGCGAGAAGTCCAGCTAGGTCGACGGGCTGACCGGATAGCTGGCGAGAAGTCCAAGCGGGTCGACGGGCTGACCGGACGCTTGGCGAGAAGTCCAGCTAGGTCGACGGGCTGACCGGATAGCTGGCGAGAAGTCCAGACGGGTCGAAGGGATGACCGGACGTCTGGCAGGTAAGTAAGGTAAGTCACTGGAGGGGAGTGACTGCGAGGACGCATTCCCGGGAAGGGAACATTAGGCGTCGATCTGGCTTAGATCCATTTCGGATATCTAAGTCGAGATCGTGACTAGATTCCGGTCTCGGAAAGACAGAATCTAAGTCATACTCCTTTTTGCTAATTCATACTCACTTTGCTTTTGCTAACAATCTGTGTTGCAGGGTAAATTTGCCTCCGGACTAACATATTTCTTGCAGGACGTATTCTGCGGGAAAACAGGGTCCGGGCGCCCGGGAGGGATCCGGGCGCCCGGGAGGGAAATTTCATCCTGATCGCGCGTTGCCACGTGGAGCTCGCTGGTTGGACTTGCCACGTCTCACCAGGGCGCCCGGAAGGCATCCAGGGCGCCCCGAGCCTCATATAAAAGAAGGGTCAGAGGAGAGCTTCAGAACAACAACAAAAAGAAAAGTCTTCCATTGCTCTGCACTTCTGCGACGCTAACAAAGCTCCGACACAATGCTCCTTTCTTGTCTTTATTGTCGGTATTTGTTTTTCATTTTCATTAGCATTCATTGTACTATTTTTTGTAATCATTATTTCGAACTGCTAGTGAATTGCCCAACGAAAGTACTCACGGAGTACGGGCCTTCGAGTAGGAGTCGTCACAGGCTCCGAACGAAGTAAAATCCATTGTGTCCAGTTTTTATTCCGCTGCGTTTACACTCGTTATTTTTTGAATCGATATTCACCCCCCCTCTATCGAATCTAACGGTCCTACACGTACGTTGGCAAGAGAAAGTCGTAACTGAGGTTAGGCAAGAGGAATATCCTAGTGGGTCAAGGACGGCCACACTTGGTGATCGGAAGTCTAACGGGAAGTTGGCAAAGAGAAAGTCTAAATGGGTCAAAGGTTAACCAGGCACTTAGTGGTTGTAAGTCCAACAAGGAGTTGACTTGAAACAAGGAAGTTTCGATGTAGCAAACTTCCAAAAACCATAACTTTTGACAAGAATATCAGAATGAGGTGATCTTAGATGGAAAATGAAGCTTGTTTAGAGCTCAACATATTTTACCACTTATCAATCGATTAGGTAATCAATTGTGGGGTTCAATCGATTAGGTAATCGATTAGTTGATGAAGCATAGTACAGAAAGTGTCTTGATCGGTTGGGTAATCGATCAAAATCTTCCACAATCGATTGGGAGAGTTTGTGGGCGAATAGTGAGCTTCTGAATTGATTAGGTGATTGATTGAAGTTGCTAATCAATCAGGTGAACGATTGAGAGTGTTTGTTCATGACGAATAGTGAGTTTCCCAATCAATTAGGTGGGAGGAGAAACTCACGACAAATAATGGACTTCTTAATCAATCAAGTAATCGATGAAGCCGCGTAATCAATTGGCTAGTTGATTGAGAGAATAAAAGAGTTGTTCTGATGTTTGGAGGGTTGGATTTTCTTGAATCTAACGTGGCAATTGGATTGGGCGTAAGGCTAATTGATTGGGAGCCCTAATCAGTGGATATAAAGATGTTCACAAGGATTCAAATGAACTTCTTCTCCGCTCTTCACCACAAGTTCTTGGAAGATTCCAAGAGATGTGCTGCTACATTTTTGAGTCTACAAGAGGAAATTCAAGCAATAAGATATGAAGAAAGCAAGGTTTTCAATTGTATTGTGTATTTACATCTTGTTTTCATTATATTCTTGTATATGATTTTGTATAAGGTTTCTTCGCCTCCGGATTATTTCTGAGATGGAGTATTTTTTATAGTGGAGTGTGTGCACTATATGTATCATTGGATTAGTCATCTCAAGGAGCTGAATACCAAATAAATCCTAGTGTTAGCGATTGCTTCGAGTTTTTCACTGTAAAAATCATCATCAACAAAGCGATTGGAGTTAATCACCCCTCTTTAGATCCCAAAGTATCCTAACACCTAGTATCCAAGGAAGATCTTCCTCATTTACTTCCACTTCTTCTTTTTCCTCACGATCTTCCAGACAATGCTAAAGGACAAAAATAATGGCTCTTCAATCAAGTTTCCTTGTCTTTCAGTTTATGTATTACTATGTTATGTCATGTTTGATTGATGAAACTAGATCTTCTTGTTCTTGTATTTTCTATCTGTGAGTTTTTCATGTTTTAGAATTGATGCGGCTTAGATTTTCCTAGAACTAACATGTGGTATTAGAGCCAAGACTCTATTTCTTCAATTTCATGGTAATATAATTTAAGTTTTTCATCGATTTATTATTTGTATGCTAGAGCAAGTTTTTCTAGTATAATACAATTTTTAATCGTCAAAATTTGTATAAGAAAAACCTAGTATAGGCTTGTTTTCTAAGTTTTTCGTGTTTCTATGAAGAACATGAAGAATAGCGAAAGAACCATCATCTTTAACCTAAATTTCAAGTCAAATCGTAATGGCTCAATCGATTGACTTGGTCAGCCAATCGATTATTAGGCCTAAAAGAGTGAGCAGAATCAATAGAAATCGATTAATTCATTCAATTCAGTTGACATCAATCGATTAGTGAATTTCACCAATCAATTATGACTGCTAGATCAAATAAAGGATAAATTTTTGATAGATTAGATCAATCGATTTAAGCTACCAATCCATTGATAATTTATCAATCAATTAAAAATCTTGAGTTGTGATAAAATCGTACTATCAATTGATTTAAATTTTTTCTAATCGATTAACAAGTTGAAATCATGACAAAAATGATTGGAATTGATTGATCAATCGATTAAAGCTATTCTAATGATTGGGAATTTTTTTTCAATTGATTAACAATCTTAAATTATGATAAGATCAATTATCAATCAATTAGAAATTTTCTAATCAATTAATATTATTAATGGATCAATTATGAATCGATTGGAAATTTTGAATGGATTAATAGATCCTATACGTGATAATGCATTGTATTCTAATCGATTGGAATTATATCCAATCGATTAGAATTGTTTAAACCGTGCATGAGAATGCTATTAAAAAAAAATTAAAACAAAGATGCATGCACAGAACAAGGAAGCTTGAGCTTCTTTAAAGTGGGTTCTTCTCTTTTTTGTTTTCAGACCTCTCAAATTCTCGGCATATATATATATATATATATATATATATATATATATATATATATATATATATATGACACATCATGCTATTAAATTGAACTATTGTGTCAGCTTAAAGGAAGATATCTTAGATAGATTTAACACATTTTATGCTGGTAGACGTATATCTATGCTAAGAGTAATCGACTCAAATGAAGGTTACTTTTATACCAGATATATACTCAAGGTAGCTTACAATTATATAACAAATATTTTATTTTGTTAAGATCATGTACAAAATATGTCGGCCCAAAGGAAGATATTTTATGTGGTTGATTAAGGTTATTATGAGTTATGGACCAAAAATATATAACTTGTATGAAGTTTTATATTATGCGCAAAGTCGAACCAAAGGAAGATATATTGTATGACTAATTAAAGTTTGAGTTATATTAGAGAGTACCACTAACAAATTATATTTTAGTCCATAGAGTAAAATACAATATTGTATTTGGTATCTCATAAGGAGCTCATTCATATCCATTTAAATTTTATTTTATTTACATAATCTCGTATTTTATTACTTACACTTATACATGTTCTTAGCTTTAGTTACATCGTAAGTTTAAATAAATTTCTCTTTTAATTTTAGTGTAATCTGTAACTGCTAGTATTAATAACAATCAACATTAACTAGTTTGAATTTTACTAAATGGAAAACATACGTGATCATAGTCTTAGGCTGTATGGAATTAGACTATGCATTAAGGAACGATCGTCCTTCACCTCTGACCAATGCTAGTACTATAAAGCAGAGAGTTAAATTTTAGCTATGAAAGAAATCAAATCGCATGTGTTTGAGTATCATAAGGCTTTACATACCAGCACTAATATAGGCTCAATAACAGAGTGAGGAGATGCTAGGAGTTTTCTGAACCAATTGGCAGTTCGATTCATCTCAAATGAAAAGGTCGTGACTACCACATTTTTTATGAAGTTGGTAAACATGCGGTACAGTGGTAAAGAAAATATAAGGGAGTACATTATGAAGATGTCCAATATAGCAACAAGTCTGAAAGTACTAAAGCTAGATATGTTTGAGAGTATATTAGTGCATTTCATCTTGATGTCTCTACCTGCATGGTTCACTCCTTTAAGATATCGTATAATACTCAAAAGAAAAAGTGAACATTGAATGAGCTCATTGCTCAATGTGTGCAAGAAAAGGAAAGACTAAAGATTGAGACATCTAAGAGTGTTCACTTAGCATCTGGTTCTCAAAGTGTGAGTAAGAAGAGAAAGATGATCAATAACAAAGGAAAAAGAAAATAAACTGTAAATTTTAGAGGCAATGACCATAAGGAGAACAAGAAGCAGAATAAGAAATCCACTTATTTTTCTTGCAAAAGAAAAGTCATATGAAGAAACATTGTCACAAGTACGTCAACTGTCGTATAAAGAAGAGTAAACTTCTCAACTTTATTAGTTCAAAAGTCAATTTAGCAAATATACCCATTGCTACTTGGTGGATAGATATATGTATTACTAGTCAAATATGTGTCACGATGTAGGGTTATCTCAAGAGTAGACTTGCACTTGATACTGAAAGATACATCTATATGGGGAATGAAAAGAATGCCAAAGTTGAGTTGGTTGGTGTTTATAGGCTTTGTTAATAACTAATATTTTTCTAGATTTAGAAAACATATTTATTGTACTATCTTTTCAATGAAATTTAATTTTAATTTCTCGTTTTGATAAATCAGATTATTCTTGTTCATTTAGAAATAGAACTTTAAATATTTCTTTAATTTAGTGTTGGTTGACAATGATTCATTGGTTAATAAGTTTTATAAATTGAATACCTTTACTCTTATGGTTGACAAAGTAATAATGCAAAGTGTAGGATCGAAAAGCACTAGAGGAGGGGGGTGAATAACGCTCGTGACTTTCACGTTCGTTTTTAAATAATCGATCAAAGATACGCAGTGGAATAATAAAACTCAAACGCAAACACCAAGATTTTACTTGGTTCGGAGCCTGTGGCGACTCCTACTCAAGGCCCGCACGTAAGAGTGCTTTCGATGGGAAATCACTATAAATTTGCAGAATTACAAGTACACTAATTAAATGCAATAATGAAAATTATACCGACAACTAAGAACAGAGAATTTAAAGCTTCCGGTCATCAGAGTTGAGTTATGGCTTTGTCGGATCGTCCTTTAAGCAGTGTGCAGTCGAAAGATTGCTAAAATCAAGTATTGTTATGGCTTCTGCTTGAACCAGCCATATATAAGCTGTTGAGGGTGCCTCCCATCCCCATGCGAGGCGCCTCCCATCCCCATGCGAGGCGCCTCCAACCAAGACTTTTATCCTGAATCCACAACATCGATAAATTATGCAGCGCCCGCTGCTTATCCACCCGAAGGTGCCTCTAAGCTCCATGGATGGTGCCCTCCATCCAGCGTCCAAGGTGCCTCTAGCAGCCTTAGAGGGCACCTTCTACCCTGCTGCACGGAGTCTTCAACTAATGCACCCAAGGCGCCTTCAAGCTCCATGGAAGGCGCCTCGGGTACTGTTCATCCAAGGCTTCTCTTGTGCAACTCCCTTCCTGTAAGGTATATTAGTCCACAAACAAAGTATACCCTGCAAATCAAAGTTAGTATAATAAAATAAGATAAATACAAGTATTTGACAGTCACCGGACTGTCCGATTCTGACTTCGAATTTCCTCTGGAAACCCTAGGTCGAATTGATGCCTACTGTTCCCTCACTAGGGAACACGTCCTCACCTACTCCACTCAGGAGAGTTTACTTGTTGCCAGACCGGTCCTTCAAACTGACTGGACGTTTGCTCAGTGCCCGAGGCTTCTGGTCTTTATGTTAGACGTTTGTTCCATGACCCGTCCAGACTTCCACTCGATCCGCTACCACTAGGATTTCAACCTAGTGTCCTGACTCTAGGATTTTGCCTGAATTACTCAACCCGCCAAGACTTTCTTCCTAGGGTTACAACCCCCTACGACCTAGGGATTACACCCCTTAGGATTTTCCACCTGTCTAACCGCAACTAGGACTTTTCATTACCTTAGGTTATCACCCCCTAGGACCTAGGATTACCACCCCCTAGGGTTTTTCACCTGCCTAGAATCCAATAGGACTTTTACCTAAGAACACTTAGGACCCAGTTAGAATGGTATAATTGAGCGTCATAATCGAACCGTAAAAGATATGGTGAGAAGTATGATGACCGTCACTTCTCTATCAAAGTCTTTATGGGGTGAGATACTCAAAACTATAGTTTACCTACTCAATAGAGTAACTGATAAGGTAGTAACTAAAATCCTATTCGAGATGTGGATAGATAGACCCTAGTATTAGACATTTACACGTCTAAGGTTGTCCAACTGAGGTTATGCCTTATAGGCCTAATGAAAGAAAACTATATTCAAGAACAGTTAGCTATAGTTTTGTAGGTTTCTCTGATAAATTAAGGGGTATAAATTTTACAATCATTCTAAGAGATCCTTCTTCAAAATGGGAACCCCTAAATTCATTAAGGACAGTGGGAGTAAAAAATTAGGGAAGTATCTTTTGAGGAAAGCGTTGATAATCCTCCTGTGATCACTACTAGTGTGATTGGTAGCGGTATGGTTACCATACAACACATTATGGATATTGCACATCCAGTGAGCATAGTGAATCAAGATATTCCCATGACATCTCCAATACAATTGAAGGAGTCCGCCACTAAAATTAAGGTATTGCCTTATATTGATGAGTAAGTACCTTAACCATTTCAAACACAAGTGCCTTTAAGGTGATCCATAAGGGAACGGAGAATTATGATTGCTCGTGATTATCTTTATCTCCAAGAGCATGATTTTGACATAAGGTTATAAAGTGATCTTGTATCTTTTCAAGAGATCAAATAATACTCTAACTCTGAAAGGTGGATTAACACAATGCAAGATGAGTTTAAGTCTATGATGGACAATGACATTTGGAAACTTTTTGATTTACCTAAAGGTAAGAAGTCCATTGGTTGTAAACGAATATTTAAAACCAAGTAGAATTTAAGGGGCAATATTGAAAAGTATAAGACTCATCTTATTACCAAGGGATTCAATTAGAAAGAAGACATTGATTACAAGGAAACTTTCTCACCTATGTCAATGAAAGACTCCCTTAGGGTAATCATGACACTTATAGCTTATTATGATTTGGAACTACATCAAATGGATGTAAAG
Organism: Zingiber officinale; assembly: GCF_018446385.1. Classification (NCBI taxonomy): domain Eukaryota; kingdom Viridiplantae; phylum Streptophyta; class Magnoliopsida; order Zingiberales; family Zingiberaceae; genus Zingiber; species Zingiber officinale. The sequence goes on from NC_055995.1 coordinate 13,881,103, forward strand.
ACTGCATTCCTCAATAGAGACATAGAGGAGTCTATATATATGGTGCAACTAGAGAACTTTGAGTCTAAGGACTCAAAAAACCTAGTATGTAGATTAAAGAAGTTCATTATGATTTAAAATATATGTCCCATTGATGGCACTGGAAATTTAATCAAGTGGTTATCTCATATGATTTTAAAGAGAACCCCGTTGATCAATACATACATGTCAAGTTTAGTGGGAGCAAGTTTGTTATACTTATTCTGTACGTGGTTGATATATTGCTTGCGAGTAATAATAAGGGTTTGCTACATGAAACTAAGTCATTTCTATCTGATAATTTTGAAATGAAAGATCTTGGTGAAGCATCCTTTGTTTTAGACATACATATCTATTGTGATTATTCAAGAGGCATTCTTAAACTTTCACAATAGACCTATATTGAAAAGGTACGTATAAGGTATAACATGCAAAATTATACATATAGTAACACACCTATGTCAAAAGGTGACAAATTCAACTTACAGCAGTGCCCACAGCTTAAATTTGAAATAAAAGAGATTAAACAATTCTCATATGCGTTAGCAATGGGAAGTCTCATGTATGCACAAGTTTGTACTCTACTAGATATAGCGTTTATAGTGAGGATGTTAGGTAGATATGCAAGTAAAAAAGAACTAAAGGACACATACTTATATATCAGAGAGCAGATCACTTATAGGTGAATAGATATTCAGACTTTGATTTTATTAGATGTTTGGATAGCAGGAGGTCTACTTTGGGCTATATTTTCATACTTGCTGGAGGGGCCATATCTTGGAAGAGCTTCAAACAGACACTAGTAGTCACTTCTACTATAAAAGCAGAGTTGGTAACATGCTACAAAGCATCTAATCAAGGGATTTGGCTGTGAAACGTCATCACAACATTACAGATTATTGATAGCATTGACAGACCAATGAGAATTTACTGTAATAATAAAGTCGTTAAACTTTATGACAAGAACAACCACAGTTAGTCGAAATCTAAGTACATCAGCATCAAGTTTCTAGCAGTTAAAGAAAGAGTTTAGAGTCGTCAGATTATAGTAGAGCGCATCAGAATAGATTCTATGTTGATCAATCCACTCACCAAAAGCTTGGTGCCTGAGGTGTTTCATGTGCATATTGTGGATATAAGAGTCCTCTTATAGAAGAAAAACTCCTCTAGTGGAAGTTTGTATTTATTTTATTGCTCTATATTTGATAATAAAGACAAACATTTTTATTTTAATTATTATACATACTTAAAGTTCAAAATATTCGTGGGATTTTGTTTGTTTGTTAGACATTCTGAATTACAATATTATGATTTACTACTGCTGTTTAGCATTTAGTATTTAGTATTTGTAAATGTGATATAGATTCATTTTGGAATTATAAAGTTTGGATCTTGATTTGCTCTTGCAATTTAGCATAAAGTATTTGCATATATACTTTGACCTCTTTTGAGGTCACCTTAGGATCAGTTGGAAATTGACATGTATTGATCATATTTTATGTAATTTCCACACTATACATTCACATCTTGATTTTTGTCATTAATGTTATTGGCATTATGATTATTGTTGGTGCTTATTACATTCATATACAATAGCTATGATCTCATTAATCCTATACTAATGAAGTTAATGGAATAGATTATTTATTATCTTATACTTATAAAGTTTGATATCAACTAAAGTTTTACTTATATTTCATATACAACTCACATGTAGTCCAAGTGGGAGATTGTTAGATTTTATTATCCCTATTAGGTGGGTTTACTTATAAGTTAAACATGTGAATGTAATCCGAATACGTTTAAGTGATCTAACTTATGTTTATTGAGTTTCGGGTTATTAGATGTGGATTCAATGTATAAAACTCTTTAGCCCAATCCATTATCATCTATGGGCTATAATAAATTAGATTCCTATATAAAGGGGAGGCCCCCAATGGTTTAGGAAAATCTTGACAGAGCTCTTGGTTTCCCATTGACCTAGAACTTTTCAGCCCATCAACCCTAGCACCCAAGGAAGATCTTCTCAGTTTACTTTCGCTTCTTCTTTTTTCTCAGAATCTTCCAAACGATGCTAAAGGACAAGGATAATGGTTCTTCAATTAAGTTCCCTTGTCTTTCCGTTTATGTATTACTATGTATGCTATGTTTGATTGATGAAACTTGATTTTGTTCTATATTTCCTATATGTGAGTTCTTGTGTTTTAGAATTCATGCAGCTTAGGTTTTCCTAGAACTAACAACTCATGCTTATAAAAAAAAAACCAAGCCAAATTTAAACAACCTTTTTAATTTTAAACTCGATTTTGTTTAACTTAGTTACCTTATCAAATAAGTTTGAACATCATAAAACTTAATTCAGTTTGGCTCGTTTACCGTCCTATTATTATCATTAGACACTAACCTTGAATAAAAGTAGTGACTTTGTGCTTAAGATTCAATGTAAAATATAATGGTGTAAAATATAATGGTTTAAAGATGTTTTCAGAGGTTTCTAGATTTAAAAAGATAGAACAAGATTTAGTAAAAATCCAAAGCTAGGCTTAATTGGGTAAATAGTGGGGATAGGAACTACAACAAATTTCATAAGTAGGTTAAGGCCAAGAGAAGGACTAATATGTTGGCTGAAGTAAGGGGATGAAAAATGCTTATTCAGGAGTATGAGGACATTTGAGAGACTTTCGGGGAGGAGGATGAGGCATGTCTCTTATAAAGCTCTAATTAATAAAATTCTTGATAAGCTCTAATTAATGGAATAAAGCCACTTTTGGAGAGGTTGATTCCAGGAAGCACAGTGTGGGGGGAATGACACATTAGAATTTCTCTGTTGCTCATGCAACAAACTTAAAGGAAATTTACCCCAAAGTCTTCAACTCCTTTGCCTATGGTTGGAGAACTTAATCGAAGATTTTGATAGTGTTTTTTGAAATAATAATAAATCATTGAAGTTAATAACAAAAGACAATTAAATATTTTGAATAGATATTTAAGCACAACCAATTTATAAAAGCACCAAACTACATCTCCGAGAGGTGCTCTCAATTATTCTCATGGAACATTATTATTGTTGACGAAGTCTACATAACTTTGTAAAAGATAATGCTTCAACTGGTAACTCTTCACTGCTAGTCCAAGGTCGGGAAGGGGTAGCGAAGTGAAGGAACTAAGAGAAGATTAACCTTCCTTGAAGCACTTGCTCCAAAAGATTCAGACATGTCAATGTCCTCTGCTTTCACTCCCTTTGGAAATGCCCAATCAAAGTGGAACAGAAATTTAGACAATGTCAGTTCTAAAGTTGTCAATCCGAAGGTCATGCCTGCACACATCCTTCTACCTGCGCCAAATGGCAAGAACTCAAAGTCATTGCCTTTAAATTCTCTGTTGACACCTTCCTCAAATCTCTCCGGCTTAAAGCTGTCAGCTTCTTTCCAGTATCTTGGATCCCTCCCTAGTGACCAGACATTGATGAGGAGTCTTGATCCAGCAGGAATTGTGTAGCCAAGAACTTCAGTAGTCTCTTGACCCACTCGTGGAAACAAGAGGGGGAATGGTGGATGCAACCTTAAAGTTTCTTTGACCACATCATGGAGATAGCTAAATTGTGGAACATCAGTCTCCTCGATATAACCTTTATCCTTCATAGCTTCTCTGACCTCTTTTTGAGCTCTTTGTAATGTGGAAGGGCGCAACATGAGCTCAGACATAGCCCATTCAATGGTGTTTGCGGTTGTCTCCGTTCCTCCAGCAAACATATCCTGTTCGAATCAACCAATGAAGAAATCATTAATTATAAATTTGATTAATCTGTTGCTAGCTATATGAAATATATATATAGGCACATATATGTATGTCAGTATGTATACTCACAATCACAACAGCCTTGATGTTGTCAAACGTGATTGGCACTTCTAGGTTGCCTTCATCTTTGAGCCTGAGTAAAACGTCAATAAGATCCTCCTCCTCTTCATCTCCCTCGCGCGTCATCTGATGCTCCTTGATTGTCGCATCGAGGATCGCATCTAGTTTGTTGTGATATTTGATTAACTGAGTGCTAAATCCAGTGAGGACATCAACGACCTTGAGAGACGGAAAGAGATCACCAACGCTAAATCCGCTAGCCATTTTGATGACTTCTTTGATGGTCTCCATGAACTTCCTCTGTTGCTGGCACCTTCTCCCAAACGAAGCTTGGACCACGATAGAGTTGGTTAACTCGTTCAGCCTCTCCCCTAGGTTGATTGGCTTCCCGATGGCAGCAGCGTTGCTGACGTCGCTCATGAGACGACCGACCTGCTCTTTCCTCAAAGACACAAACGACTTGACACGCTTTGCACCGAGCAGCTCCATGACGCAAATCTTGCGCAGCTGGCGCCAGTACTCGCCGTTGGAGAAGGCGATGTCGCTCTGGCCGTACGCAATGATCTTGGCGGCGGTGAACTCAGGGCGAAAGGCGAAGTTGGCGTCCTGCGCCTTGAGCACCTGCTGCGCGCCCTCCCGCGAGCTGAATATGATTTGGTCGACTTGGCCGAGGCGGAGTTTCATGACATTACCATGCTTGCGGGCCAGGTCGCGGAGCGCATGGTGGGGCAGCTTGCCGATGAGATGATGAATGCTGCCGATGAAGGGAAGCCTTGAGGGGGTGGGAAACTCCGGCCCTACATGCTTAGGCTTGGAGCTGAAGACCCTCCTGACGATGATCAGAAGAACCAAGAAACTGGAGAGCAAGACGGGAAGGGAAGGGACCTGTAACTCCATCTTGAATCTCGATGTGCCGTGGCTTGGCTGTGCTTTGCGGGGGATTTATATAGTTGTGCCCAGACAACAACTTATTAGCTGAGCCTGAATATCAATTTTATCGAGGACAGTTGGTCAACGCCCATCCCTCTAGTCCCGTCAGAGTTAGCCACATTGCCTTCTTCATTCCGGCGTCCGTAGATTTGACTGCATGGCTGAAGAAAGGGCACGGCGTCTCTCTTGAACTATATAACAATTTTATTAATTTTAAAAAGTGAAATTCCAACAAACCAACATAAAAAAAACGTCGACAATAATGGAAGTGAATGGCTGACCAAGCAGCAGACGAATAGCATCTCATGCTTAAGAAATTCCCCTAGATGAATCTGGAAGATGGCCAAGAATCACGAGTAGAATATACAAAAGTTTCACAAAGAGTCATCAGACAACCGAACAGCAAACACCAATTTGCATTCCAACAAGGAAAGGGGGCAGAAGACAGCTGCTTGTGAAGTTTAACTGATCAGCAGGCGCCAAGGGGGCAACATAAACCCAGTTACGACTAAAATTGATTTTGAGAAAGACCCAACGAAATCTGACCTTCATGCACAACACCGACCATTAACTTTCTAATGATAAATGTTGATAAAGAAACTAGTAACAAACTTGCACTGTAATCCTCCTGAATGGTCAAATAGGATCCTTGGATTCAAAATAAAAGACGACTAAAGCAAGGAATTTCACTCTCACCTTCTCTATTTGTTCTAGTAACTGATGCTGAATGGAATGTTATCAAGAGGCAACTTAGGTGGATGCAACGAAATTATGATTGGGCATTGACAATTCAAGCCTTTCAGTGCGCTGAGATTTAAATAATAAGTGTAGTTTAAACATCTAAAGCAGAATGGCGGCAACCATTAATCAAAGCCCTGATGAACAACTTCCCTTTGCATTTATCAAAGGGACTACTGAAGTGAAGTGATTAGCTGGTGCTATTGCAATTAAAAAGGAGGTCACATTGCTGTCTTTTCAGGTAGGTAGTTGCTTTAATAAGTAACAAAGTTCTTGTATATCCATTGTAGGTACTGCTAACAATGTTCAATATACAAATTCAGAGGTTTAAGATGGATCAAACGGAAATTTGGATTCATACTGGATATAGGAATGGAACTTTAGTTTGATCTTATACCAATGGATTGATCACCAGAGCAATTATCACAAATGTACCAATATGTTTTCAGTTAGTGATAGAAAACATAAAAAGTTTAGAAGCTCTGTTGCCATGGAATGTGAGGCAAACTAGATACACACTTGAACTAACTCTGAAAGTACTTTTTACCTCAGGATGTTGGTAAGTTCCAGCTTTTGAAGTTCAAGGTCTTTTTTGCTAGTACTAGACATCTAAAAAATGGAGAGAGATGATTCATGCTGCCGATCCAAGCTCATATTTACCTCTGGACTTGGCAATTCACCATCAGATTATATGGAAGACTTATCTATAGTATTATTTAAATTTTTTAAATCAGTTGATACTCAGATTGCAGAGATTGCAGAGTTGATTTATTTGTCTCATCTCCACTTGAACATTATTAAGAACCATATAAGCAACTGTTCATTGTCTGTTGCCATTGTTTAACCTCATTGTTTGAATTGATTTTTATTGTTTCTTCTTGGCTTATTATGACCACGTACAGACGAGAACTGAGTAAGTCGAACAGTGCCGGACCTGTGATTTTGGGGCCTAAGACGAGCACAAAAATGGTGCCCTCAAAGTTTGACATTCATATATTTTTCAACCAATGTAAATATAAAAACATTTTTAATTCTAGAAATAAAGGATAAAAAACATATATCATCCAAAACAATATGTCATAAGCAAATATTAATAAAGTCAAAATGATCCAAACAAAATATAAAATTCATCTTCAAAACCAATGTATGTCACTTGAATATTGCTCGCCTCGCAGTTTTAGAAGTGAAAGTATTGATTAAATGGGGGAGGGGGAGGCTAAGCCGTCAAGATGAGCAGAAGAAAGTGAATCAGCAGTCGTTGAGTCATCGATGGGAGCAATAGCAGTGACGCAGAGCCGTAGAGGTAGAGCTGATGGCGAAACGACGGAGGCGACTTGTAGTACTTTTGCCGTTGCAGAGGGACGAACAGGATGTGGTATACGGAGAGGAGAAGCGAGAGCGTTTAGGGTAAAAAATAAATAAATAAATAAATAAATAAATAAAACAATATATATAATATATTGCGCGACGCGCACAGTTGCGAACTGTGTGTGTTGCGCAGTAAATCAGATTTCATTATTTTTTTTTAATTTTGAATTAAAAAATAATTAAAATATATTTTTAAAAATTTTATTTGTAGAGTTCAGGCTTCCTAATTGGGTGATAATTTTTAAGTTAATTTTTTTTTTAAGATTTTACTTCTAGGGTTCATATTTCTCAATTGGATTATAGTATTTAGTTAAAAGAAAAATTAAAAATGAAATAAATTTAAGTATTTACATAGTATTGTAATATGTTGAGGGGATATATTAATGTATTAGGGATTTATATAACGAAATATTGATTTTTTTTAATTCAAAATTTCTTTGTTTTTTTATTACTTTTAAAATTTTTGAATTAAAAAATAATTAAAATATTTTTTAAGATATATTTTCTAGGGTTCAGGTTTCCCAATTGGGTTAGAATTTTTAAACTAATTTTCGTTTTTAAAATGTTACCTATAGGATTCAGGCTTCTTCCTAATTGTATTATAGTATTTAGTTAAAAGAAAATTTAAAAATAAAATAAATTTAAATATTTACGGAGTATTGTAATATGTTTAGGGGATATATCTATGTATTAAGATTTTATATAGAGAAATAAAAATCTTTAAAATAAAATAATTTTTTTAAAAATGAGAGTTGATATGCTGCACGACGCGCAGTATGGTCGCACAGCATATCACAACTCTTATATATATATATATATATATATATATATATATATATATATATATATATATATATATATATATATATATTATTTTTAAAATTTTGGTGTCCCTAAAATTTGTGGGCCCGAGGCACTTGGCTCACAATTTACATTAAAGGTCCGGGCCTGAAGTCGAATTACTTTATAGGCCAAATTTAAAAGATCCTATAAAATAACTATAAGGCTACACTTGATTGTTACCAGATAACACGTACAGGAGTTTCTTATTGAGATAAAAGTTTAACTGCATGAACAAGAAACCGGAGTTTCTTAATGAAATAAAAGTTTAACTGCAAGAAGTAACCACTTGCTGTGCCAATAAGTAATGAAAACCAAAAGTCAATGAGAATGCAACTGAAATCAATTTAATCACTAGTGATTCAAACTGTTGAGCATAATAAACCGCTGCAAACAGGCAAATCAAGAAAAAACTCAAATATAATCTTCCAGGGTGCTAATTGTATGAATTGTTTAGTTTACAGAAGAATATTATAGCTTTATATTCTTATGGTAATTTGTGATGAGTATTCTGCATGTAGAAAGTCATTATGATGAATCCAATAGAATAGACACACATTTCCACTCAACTAACGAGGGCATAAAGTCTCTAAAAGTACTAGAAACCTTGAAACAATAAGCACAATGAACAAAGCCAAGGAATGTAACAGATAGCCACCAAGCGCATAGATGTGAGAGGTCTTAATCTCTTTACAGGGATGGCACGACTGTGGAGATCAATCACCGACATATGACTGTTGTATTTCGGAATGTACTCGGTGGGCGAACCTGGGCCAGGACTAGTCAGGCGAAGCTTGGATACCTGGATTATCAACAAAAAAAAAAGTGAGAGGTCTTAATCTATTGCAATGATAAAAAAAGCCGACAGATATATACATAAGGAAAACAGGATACAAAGCCAGCTTTCCTTCTGGGATTTACTGCTGCACTCATTAATGGATATGCTGCCCAACAGAACCATGCCAATGTAATGGAGACCACCACTACCTTAAGTATAGATGCCAACTAGGGCTCCTACATCCAGGGAAAGAGACAGTAGCCAAGAAGACTCAGACTTTGGAAGAAGATAATATGGCCACCTTGATAAACAAATAACATATCATCACAATCCAATTTACCATACAAAACTATAGGACAAATAAAGCAAAAAAAATTGAAACAATAAAAAATAGGCAGTGTAGGCGTGCCAGGTTGCTCACCAGAAGCAGTACATTCGTTGTCAGAATAATAGCACCAGCAGCAAGGATTGCAAATGCAGCAGCAAAGACTTCATACTGTAAATATGAGCGCCAAAGCATCGAAATATGCAATTTATCCATGGAGAAAATTTTGACAACAAAACAACAAAATATTGGGAACCATTAGAATTGATCATAAAGGGACAGAAATAACGTAACAGAGAAGACTGTAATATACCAAAAATATATATAAGAATTAAAACGATTAAAAATGGGACATAATTAAATTTATTTAGAAAAATAAATTTATATTAGTAACAAATCAAGAGAGAAATAGGTATATGAATTTATAGAAATTACTGAAATTTTTCTGAATTTTAAATGAATCTTATTGTATTTTATGAAAATAAATGGGTAAGCGAAAAAAACTTGTTTAGAATACCCAATTAATTAATTGACAGCTGATTGAATATAAATCCTAAGTTTGTTTAATCAAACCTAAGTTCTATGCTTTCTCCACCGCCCCTCTTCTCTTCGTGTCTTGCCTCACACATGCGGCATTTTCGCTGTGAAAATGACAACACTCCTCGACGTCTCTCCTCCCCCAAAGCCAACATCAGTCGTAGCCGACTGTTGCCTAGTCCAAGCGGCCGGACAATTTTGCCTTTCACTTGTGTGCCCGCGTGTCTCTATGGTTGTCGCCGCATCAACTGCCACGGTCTCTACCGCCGCACGAGCACTTGCTTTCTCTCTCCTCCCTTGACACCAATCGTCGGCCTTCTTCGGACTTGCGAATGGCTTACCGTCACTTGCTTCTTGTTCCCTCTATCGAGCAGATGTCGCTGCGTTGTCCTCACCCACGAGTTCCATGTTGGTTCCGGTAAATTCCGGAGTATGCAAACTGATCGTCGAGGCTAGTGTTCGACACTATCTCCGTAAACGATATTGCTCCGCTACGGTGCTTAACGGATTGTTGCAATTCGTTCCCAAGATACAACGACGACAATCGTCTCGGAATCGTAGCACTCCGACTTCCGTGACCAGCGAACCTTCTCGTAGGCTTCTTGGACTCTTGAATGCACAAGATGAGTGAGTGAATACTTGAGGAAGAGAAGATTAAGTGAGTGATTTGATTCCAATCTGGAGGGTTCTATTTATACAGAAGGAAGAGGCTTTAGGGAGGGGTGTGACCTTTGGGTGGATTAATCTGGGCCGTCCGGACTGAAGAGTTATAACCCTTCACATAGCCCCTTTAATCTCATCCATCAGATCTAAGAGTTGTGACCCTCAGATCTATCAGCCATCGGATCTGGATCCATTGATCCGATGCTTCAGATCATGTCTCATCCCAAGCCGTCAGATCGTGACTCATTGTGATCCAACGCTCTAGATCGCATCACAAGCGATCCACCATACTTCTTTGATCAACGGCTGCCATCCGTTCGCCCAACCAACTGTCCAGTCATCTCCCTTTGCCCACGAGGATGCCACATAGGCACTGCCATGTCAGGTACTAGCCTGACATGCCACATAGGCACTGCCATGTCAGGTACTAGCCTGACACGTCACCCGAGTGCCATGTAGGCACTGCAATGTCACCTGGAGCATAAATTTAAGCTCCAGTGCAAAGTGCAAAGTGCAAAGTGCCCATTGCGCACGTGCGCACGTGGCGGGTGGCGGGCTCACAGGTGCGAGCACCTGCTCGCCCCTGAGCAGAGAGTACCTGGTACTTTTCTGAGTTAACTCCAATAACTCAACATCATTAATAAGTAAGGAATGCACATCGGAAATTTCCGATGTGGGACTATTCTCCCTTGCATTTCCTTAATGAATAACCAACGTTATTTTGGGCCGACTTTGAACATTAATTTCTCATTCACCCTTAATCGGTTTTGAGCAAATTAATAGTCTAAATCTATCTACGCGAAACGTAGATTTCAATTTTGAAGTCAATTACGACTTTCAACAATTGATGACTTCCGATTTTTCCTCCTCACAATCGTATTGGTCCATTTAGGCCCCAATATCCAACAATCTCCCACATGAATGGAAATTAATGTAATGCGTGTATGCATGCTGACACTTTACAAGAGTCCAATCGATAAGTCACTGCATCGGGAGAGGTAGCTTGTGGCTTTGAACCTTCCGTAGTGGAATGCTATCGAGTATACTAGGCTGCGCAGTGAACGTGATGTCTTGAACTGCTCAGCTGTTTGTGTATACTAAGACAATAACACCCACACAGAGACCTATCTCACCTACTTTAGGTTCTCATGGTTGGTTCCGTTTTGGCCATGGACACCATCTTGGATTCATGAGTGTTTCATTGAAGCGGCCTGTCTTCACACTCACATAGGTGACACTTCTATCAAGAGTATCCTACCATACTCCACCTTATAAGGTATAGAAGTCACTAAAAGCATAAGCTTAACCTCACTACATGAGGTAGGACAACACAAATTCATCCTAGGATTGGGATAGAGATAAACTATCTCCTGTGCTGAACCACAACTTCTGAAACTTTGTTGTCCCATTGAACCAAGATCTTGGGATCTCCAGTCAACAAGGTTGGGTTTTCCACTTCAGTCGTTTTCAGTTGTAGATTTTTAATCTCATTCCTCTTGATGAGCAGTATACTTGATCTCGACTCAACCCTTTCGTAAGAGGATCTGCCAAATTATCTTTGGACTTAACATAGTCGATTGCAATCACTCCATTCGAGATCAACTGCCTAATTGTATTATGTCTACGACGTATATGTCTTGACTTCCCATTATACATACTACTCTGTGCCCTTCCAATCGCCGATTGACTATCATAGTGGATCAGTACGGCAGGTACAGGTTTTTCCCAGCTCGGAATATCTTCCAAGAAGTTCCGCAGCCATTCAGCTTCCTCAGCTGCTTTGTCTAGTGCTATAAACTCGGATTCCATAGTTGACCGAGCAATGCACGTCTGCTTAGTGGATTTCCAAGATACTGCTCCCCCACCGATCGTGAATACATATCCACTAGTGGATTTGGAGTCTTTTGTATCTGATATCCAATTAGCATCACAATATCCCTCCAACACAGCGAGATATTTTTCATAATGTAATCCATAGTTCATAATATATTTCAAATATCTAAGAACTCGCATCAATGCCTTCCAATGGGCGTCGTTTGGATTACTGGTGAAACGACTCAGCTTGTTGACCGTACAGGCAATATCCGGACGTGTGCAGTTTGTAAGATACATCAAACTGCCTATTATCCGAGAGTATTCCAACTGCGATATGGTCTCACCATGGTTTTTCGCTAAGTGTTGACTTAGATCCATAGGTGTTTTACTGAGAAAGATCGTACGCATTGAATCTTTTCAATATCGATTCTACATAATGGGATTGTGTTAGAACTATCCCCTCGATGTCCTGAGAATTTTAATTCCCAATATAACATCTGCTTGACCCATATCTTTCATATCGAAATTTTTGGTCAACATTTTCTTTGTAGTCATGATTACATCATGATTACTGCCCATTATTAGCATGTCGTCTACGTACAGACAGACGATTATATAGCCTTTGGGTGTGTCTTTGACATAAATGCATTTGTCACATTCATTTATTCTGAATTCGTTTGACAGCATTACTTTGTCAAATTTTTCGTGCCATTGTTTAGGCGCTTGCTTAAGTCTGTATAACGACTTAACAAGTCGACACACCTTTTTCTCATTTCTTGGAGCTATGAACCCTTCGGGTTGCTCCATATAAATTTCTTCTTCCAACTCACCATTTAAGAACGCAGTCTTAACATCCATTTGATGTATTTCAAGGCTGCAATGGATATTAGCACTCGTATGGACGTAATCCTTGTCGCCGGTGAGTAGGTGTCGAAGTAATTAAGGCCTTCCTCTTGCTTGTACCCTTTGGCTACAAGTCTGGCCTTATACTTGTCAATTGATCCATCAGCTTTATACTTGCGTTTTAGTATCCACTTACAACCTAATGGTTTATTACCAGAAGGAAGGTCTACTAATTCCCAAGTATGATTATTCATGATAGACTCAATCTCACTATTGACAGCTTCTTTCCACATTGGAGCATCGGGACTAGAGAGAGCCTCACTTAATGTTCTTGGTTCCATTTCTGACATGAAAGTCATGTAATCTGGCCCGAACGATTTCTCAACTCTAGCCCGTTTGCTACGACGTGGCTCTTTGTTTTGATCGTCAATAGTTCTTTTATAACAGCTAAGTTCGGTAACGACATTCTCGTTTGAACTTCCGTTGTTATCATTTTCAACATTTCCCTTCTTATTTGGGAATACGTTTTCAAAAAATATTGCATTCCGAGATTCTATGGTTGTTCCCACATGAATATCAGGAATGTCTGATTTGTGAACTAGGAAACGATATGCACTACTATTATGGGCATATCCGACAAATACCGCATCGAACGTTTTAGGTCCGATCTTTACTTGCTTTGGTTTAGGTACTTCGACCTTTGCCAAACACCCCCACACTTTCAGGTATTTGTACGATGGCTCGCGGCCTTTCCATAGTTCATAAGGAGTTTTATCACTTTTCTTATGAGGGATTTTGTTGAGAATGTGATTTGCCGATAATATTGCTTCCCCCCACAAGTTTTGAGGTAAGCCTGAATTTATCAACAAGGCATTCATCATCTCTTTTAGTGTCCGATTTTTACGTTCGGCAACACCGTTCGATTGAGGTGAGTAAGGTGCCGTTGTTTGATGAATAATGCCAGATTCTGAACAAAATTCATTAAACGGTGCACCATATTCTCCACCTCTATCGCTACGAATTATTTTAATTCGTTTGTCAAGTTGATTTTCAACTTCTTTATAAGTTCTAAATGCCTCTAGGGCTTCGTCTTTACTTCTTAAAAGAAAGACATAACAGAACTTTGTGCAGTCATCGATAAAAGTAATAAAATACTTTTTACCTCCTCTAGTTTGCACAAATTTCAAGTCGCATAGATCACTATGTATTAACTCTAGAGGAGTCGTTGACCTTTCCACCGAATGAAAAGGTAGTTTCGTCATTTTGCTTCCACGCACACTTCACATTTGTGTGTTCCGTCAACATTGACGTTTGGTAATAAATTTAATTTGACGAGACGTTTAAGAGTATTATTATGCACATGTCCGAGTCGATCATGCCACAAATTAAAACACTCAACAACATAGCTGGAAGCATTTATTTTATTACCATCAATATTTCGGAGTACAAGCATTACAACCATTTTGAATAGACCCTTTTCTAGGTACCCCTTTCCTACGAAGATATTATTCTTCGTAAGTACAAAGTTGTCTGACTGGAACACTAGCCTAAATCCGGCCTTAACTAGTGCCGCTCCAGAAACTAGGTTCTTACTGATGTCGGAAACATGGAGTACATCAATGAGTGTTAGCTCCTTTCCGGACGTCATCTTCAGAACAACTTTTCCGAGTCCGACAATTGGCGACGTCGTGGAATTACCCATATAGAGCTTCCTGCCATTTATCGGAGTATACTTGGAGAACATCGCCTTATCGGAACAGATATGACGAGTTGCTCCAGTATCAATGAACTACTGCTTCGGGTTGGTATCCACCAAGTTGGCTTCAAATACAACCGCAGTGAGATCCAAGTCCTCAAGAGAGGTTGCGACGTGGTTCGCAGCATCCTTTGGCCCCTTGGTTGGCTTCTTCGGGCGTCTGCAGTCCTTGGACAGGTGTCCTGCCTTTCCACAGTTGTAGCAGGATCCCTTGAACTTCTTTGCTTGTGCCTTCTTCTTGAACTGTTTCGGCTTTTTAGCGTTCGGCTCGACCAGGTTGAACATATCGTCTATAGTCTGCTTGGTTCCTCTGCAGTCGGATAACTTTCGATTATCCTCCTCTATTCGTAGCCTCAGGATCAGGTCTTGCAGCCCTATCTCCTTTTGCTTGTGCTTTAGGTAATTCTTGAAATCCTTCCATGACGGAGGGAGCTTCTCAATTACCGCAGCAACTGCGAATGACTCGTTCAGCTTCATTCCTTCGGCGTCCAGATCATGCAGTATTAATTGCATATCTTGGACTTGAGATGAGACGCTCTTTGAGTCCACCATCTTGAAATCCAGAAACCGGCCGACGATGAATTTCTTCAGTCCGGCATTTTCGGTCTTGTATTTCTTCTCAAGCGATTCCCACAAAGATTTCGCTGTCTCCAATGAACAATACACGTTATACAACGTGTTGTCCAAGGCGTTGAGAATGTAGTTGCGACACAGAAAATCTCCGTGCGTCCACGTATCGCAAGCAGCCTTGCTACCGTCCGTAGCGACTGGCGGGTCTTCACGCAAAAACCGTACAAGGTTTAGCGTTGTTAAGTAGAACAGCATCTTCTGCTGCCATCTTTTGAAGTCGGCTCCGGTGAATTTCTCCGGCTTTTCTTCGTGCGGAATGGATGTCGGAACGGCGGTCGGAATGGCCGTCGGAACAGCGGTCGGAATGGCGGTTGGAACGTCGTTGGTAGCCATATCAGTTTGTACGGAATATCGTTTACGACTGTTGGTTCCGGTAAATTCCGGAGTATGCAAACTGATCGTCGAGGCTAGTGTTCGACACTATCTCCGTAAACGATATTGCTCCGCTACGGTGCTTAACGGATTGTTGCAATTCGTTCCCAAGATACAACGACGACAATCGTCTCGGAATCGTAGCACTCCGACTTCCGTGACCAGCGAACCTTCTCGTAGGCTTCTTGGACTCTTGAATGCACAAGATGAGTGAGTGAATACTTGAGGAAGAGAAGATTAAGTGAGTGATTTGATTCCAATCTGGAGGGTTCTATTTATACAGAAGGAAGAGGCTTTAGGGAGGGGTGTGACCTTTGGGTGGATTAATCTGGGCCGTCCGGACTGAAGAGTTATAACCCTTCACATAGCCCCTTTAATCTCATCCATCAGATCTAAGAGTTGTGACCCTCAGATCTATCAGCCATCGGATCTGGATCCATTGATCCGATGCTTCAGATCATGTCTCATCCCAAGCCGTCAGATCGTGACTCATTGTGATCCAACGCTCTAGATCGCATCACAAGCGATCCACCATACTTCTTTGATCAACGGCTGCCATCCGTTCGCCCAACCAACTGTCCAGTCATCTCCCTTTGCCCACGAGGATGTCACATAGGCACTGCCATGTCAGGTACTAGCCTGACACGTCACCCGAGTGCCATGTAGGCACTGCAATGTCACCTGGAGCATAAATTTAAGCTCCTCAATGCTCCTCGCGACGGTGCGAAGTGTGCCTACAAAGCGCCCATTGCGCACGTGCGCACGTGGCGGGTGGCGGGCTCACAGGTGCGAGCACCTGCTCGCCCCTGAGCAGAGAGTACCTGGTACTTTTCTGAGTTAACTCCAATAACTCAACATCATTAATAAGTAAGGAATGCACATCGGAAATTTCCGATGTGGGACTATTCTCCCTTGCATTTCCTTAATGAATAACCAACGTTATTTTGGGCCGACTTTGAACATTAATTTCTCATTCACCCTTAATCGGTTTTGAGCAAATTAATAGTCTAAATCTATCTACGCGAAACGTAGATTTCAATTTTGAAGTCAATTACGACTTTCAACAATTGATGGCTTCCGATTTTTCCTCCTCACAATCGTATTGGTCCATTTAGGCCCTAATATCCAACATTCCTCACCCCAATGGTGTCGTGCTGCCAAAGAAGAAGAAGATGGTCGGCACGAGCGCCACTGGTCCACACCAGTGCCGTCGTCGCCACCTAGCAACTGTGAGCCGCCGACAACGAGGACACCATTAGCTGCCGACGGGTGAATTTGGGGTAATGTTATTAATTAATTTCTTAATTTGATAATTAATTAGGGTATTAACTAATTGGATTTAATTAGAAGATTAATCAAAGTATTAATAAGTTTGATTCATGGTTGATAAGTTTAATTGATGACTAATTTGGTTTGATTAATTGTTTAAGGCTAATTAATCAATCAGATTAATTAATATGTTGTTAATTAATGTTATTTGGTTTAATTGGTAAGTTAATGATTGGTTTTTATATAATTAACTAAGTTATTAATGTTTGATTAATTAATGAAAGAGGTTAACTCATGAATTGGATTGATGATTAATTATATATCAATTAAAGAATTAATCGAGTGATTAACTAGTTTACTAATTGATTTATTTAATTAACGTGATAGTTAATTAAATTAATGGGATGACTAATTGATAAATTAATTAATTAATAGATTGATTAATTATTTGTAGATTAATTAATCAATGGAATGGTTAATTGATTATAGATCCTTAGATATTCTTTATGTCTTTATATGTAGATTCGGGTTTGAGACAAACAATCTGAATTGAAGACGATTAGAAAGAGCTACAATCGAGGTGGATAATTTCTGCTTTGACCTTTGTAGTCTCTTTGATCATAGTGCATGATTATTTATTATTATATGTTGATTAAGCTACAACTACTTGCTTACCTTATATCCATTCTATATTGTTCTTGCGATTGAAATTTGCTGCTTGTCCTTATTTGTTTGTCGATATTGACATCTATCCAATCTCATTGTTTTCATGCTTGGATTGGTTATATATATAGGATATGTCATACCATAGTGTAGTTGTAGACTTTTGCTCGTGCATTTATACCGTAGTATATAATTATATGTTTAGGCTCGTGCCTATATGTTATAGTCTAGAAAAGTAGAGTATTCTTCTAGATTATCTTGTCTGTCTACCATGTAGGACTACTTGATTGTGACATGTTGTTTTTATATATTTATGATGATACCATGAAGTTAGTTGAGATATTACGACTAGATGTCTAGTACTGTCTTGATGAGATTGGTAGATTATTATTTTCTTGATGAGATTATGACTGCTCACTCGGCCACTCGGTGTAGTGGTAGCTGAAGTTGAGTGCAGTCAGTAGATGGATGGCTATTTGTCAGGTCCACCCACTTGGCCACTTAGAATAGTAGTAGCTGGAGTTGTGTACCAATAGTGACCTTGGCGTATGCTTGTAAGATATTGCATATGCATCTAATATGTTTGTTGTATATGTTTGTTACATTGTTATTATATGATTATTACACCTTGGGCTGCCCATGAAATCATTCATGGTAGAGTGTTTCTCCCACAACCCGTAAATAGATAGCTACTACATGTTTGCCTATAAGACTATTCGTGATAGAATGTTTCTCCTACAGACAAGACCTTGACATTTCAGATAGCCTACGAGACCATTCATGGTAGAGCATTTCTCTCGCAATCTCTAGTTAGATAGCTAGATGTCTTGGTCATTTGTACTTCTTGTTGTAGAGCGATTGCTCCCATGTATAATGATTTATTTCTATTATTTGCATTTGTACATGCCTATGATGTACAGTATCCATGTTGATCATTACCTATTATTGCTCATTATATTATACATAGCTAAGCAGGTTAGTAGAGGGTTATATTATTGTTATGTTTTTGGTTAGTAGATGATTATATTGGTGCTCTTACTTTTGTAGTAAGTATTATTACCTGAAACTGCTTCCTTTGATCTCCTTATAGTAGTATCATGCACTATCTTCTTATACTCACCGATTATTTTGTACTCACTATCCTTTGTTTTTTCTTTGACCTCCAGATTAGCAGATAGAGGATGTGTTATACCGATAAGAGGTCCTGACTGCTAGTACCACTCGAGTTCAGATTTTTGTTTGAGTTGTTTTATTTTTCTGTTATGCTGTCATTGTTTATTATTTTCTTTCCCTCATCGAATCGATGAGGTTTTGTTATAATAGTATAACTATTATCTTGTGTAGATTAGTATTTTCACATGTTCATGCATATATACATTATCATATGCATTTAGTAACTTAGTGATTCTTTTATATTGTGTTGGTTTTAATTAAATTAGTAATAATTATTTCCTGTATTGTCGCTAGGGGTATCGTTCGATTTGGCGGACAAGTATACTCTCGGGATATGACAATTTTATTGGTATCAGATCCAAGTTTGATTTTGAATGTTGGGTTTTGTATTTCTAGGATTTCCATCTCATTTTGATTTATGGTTTTTTGAGTTTAAGACGTAAGGCAAGCCGAAGGACATCTTTGAGCTATAGGAAAGTAAGGTATATTTCTAGTGATTATCTTACCTTTTGTGTTCACTACTTAGTGTAGTTTATTATTAGACAAGTTGAATATCGTAGGAATTAAGGTATGGTTGGTTAGACTCCCTTCAATTTTATTGGATGATGTAGTTGTTTCTATACCTGTCTAGCTATTAGGTACTCATTTATTCATTTCTGCATGATGACACTTAGTGAGTAAGCCTTATTTTTAATCATGGCATGAACACGACCAATTGAAAATTAGGGTTCAAAATTAGGGTTCATGGCAGATTCTTTTGTGGCACCAACTAAGACTGAGTTCAAAATTAGGGTTCAGGCCCATCAACCACCTATTGGAGATCAAAGAGCATAGTCTAACAATACCAGCCTTGCTACAACAAACTGAGCATGGACAAGGCACGTAGACTCATTCTATCCCAGTCTATAAAGGATTGATGTATCCTATTCCATGGAGATTTTAATCCTGGATTGTTCTACCTAATTAGATAACCTAGAAGGTATATTGGAATATATGACTTGCACCGATATGAAAAAGATAGAGCTAACTGATTATCACATACAAGACTAGGGCATCACTTTGTGAAAGATGCAGAAGATGACATTCATGGAACAAGGATCAATTGGTGATTATTTCGAGAGGCTTTTGAGAGATAGAACTTCTCTACCTCCTTTTATATATCTTGTCATTAGGAGTTCCTTAACTTTAAGTAGAGCAACCATATCATAATGGATTACAAGATGGAGCTTAGACAACTCACTGAATGTGATCCCCACTTAATAGCTCAAGACTATGTACTCTCGAGGCGAAACTAGTTAGAGAAGTCTTTCAAAGTTTTCGCATGTTCATAGGCTTCGACCAATTTGAGATGTATTCCCTCACTAGGTGGATTGCGGGTCGTTCACCCTATATTATGTTTTTGTGAGGCACCTCACAAGATGGATTGCGGGTCGTTTATCCTATTTTTTTATGTGAGACACTTCAAGGTGAATTGCAGGTCATTCACCTTATATATGTATTTGTATATGTGCATTCACATGATGTAGTTCATATTGGATGGATTGTGGATCGTTCACTCCTTGTATATACAATACATCAACTTTGGGGTGCATTATGGGTCGCTCACCCTATCTATTTATGTATATATTCATACTTACAGTGCATTTTATTTATGAGTGGATGACAGGTCATTCACTCATCTATAGGGTGCATCTTTTGGGTTGCTGGTCGCTCACGTTGATATTTTCATTTATACAAATTTATGTTCATATTAAGTGAAATATAGGTTGTTCACACACTCAATAAATAAAATTGAGTTATTGAATAAAATAAAAATATTAATGTGTGAAATGTTGGAAAATAGTGGAACTAGCTGCTTGACACTTGTAAAATCCATCCATTACGTGACAGAAATTACAAAAGACAATCTTTGAGCAACATGGTGTAAATTGATAGTTATTTTAGAAGGTTGTTTAGAGATAATGTTTCTGTGCCATTGTGAACATAGTTTGTCATTGGGAATTCCTGAACCTTAAGCAGGGCGATCGTAATGTAATGGATTTCAAGGCGGAGATTAGTTAACTCATCGGATGTGGCCCCAATTAATTGCTCAAGACCTTGACCAGATGTTCATTCACCCAATGTCTTGAAGTCTATATTTAGATTAGAGTATTCGACCCTTTGTCGACACTTGTTGGAGAACATTTATGGGCACGATTACTAGAGTTCTAGTGATACTCTCATAATAGGTACTGACATCTAGCTAAGAAGTTAAGGGTTACCCCTTGGACCTTGGTAGTCGTACCTTCACTATAGATATACAATTACTTAAAATGATGGAATTTGACATCTTTTTGGCATGGACTGGTTGGCCACTTATCGTGCTATAGTCAACTGTTGACCAAGGATGGTAACCATGCAACCCTCGGACCTTCTTTGAAATTCGTCGAGACTAATAACAAAGGAATATTTGGTTTCATCATTATAAACCAAGCAACTGCTATCTCATGATGTCGGAGGTATCAGCTATCATCGATAAGATTTAATGAGGATAATATACCATTCCGCTCGAACATTTGTATAGTTCGAGAATATCCAGATGTTTTTAGATGAACTCCTTGGTTTACCACGTGCAAGGCAAGTGGAGTTTGTGATGGAGATACTTTTGGGATTGGCTCCAATATCTATGATCTCGTGTCGCATAGCGCCGAAGGAACTAGAACTATGGAAATTGCAAGAGTTGTTAGACAAAGGTTCGAGTGTCTCTCTTTGGGGAGCTTCCATCTTCTTTGCTGAGAATAAGGATGAATCGCTGATAATGTCTAGCAAGTTCAGACAACTTAATACAAAGACCATCTAGAGGATTTGTTTGATCAACTCAAGAACATATATATATATATATATACTCTAAGATCACATTAAGATTTGGCTGGTTTCAGCTTAGAATAAAAGTTGCAAATGTATAGAAGATGATGTTCTGCATATGGTACGTTATGAGTTTTTGGTGATACTATTTGGGCTTACCAATGCCCCAACCACTTGCATGGATCTGCCGAATACTATAACAAATTTGACTTTCTACAGTACACAATTATGATATTCATATATCGTATCGCACGACTAAAAGTTGTTGTCATAAGACATCGACAATGTACGTCACACGCTGCGGTTAAGAGCATTCACAGCTCGCGTCACGTGCTACAGTTAAGAGCATTTGCAGCGTTCACCACGCGCTGCGGTTAATAACATTTGCAATGCACGACACGCGCTGCGATTAACAACATTTGTAACATACACCGCACACTACAATTAACAACATTCGTAGTGTGCAGTGCGCGCTGCAGTGAAAATGATATACAATTATCATTAATATTTATTTAAAATATATAATCCAAATTTAAAATTTATACATCATTATAATGCATCCCGTCACTAAATTAAACCCCTTCGATATGCTTGAACTTTGATATGCAACAATAAGAATACAAGTTTGAACTTAGAATTACTCATGAAAAGGCAATAAGAATACAACCCTTCGATATGCAACAATAATGATAAAAACAAGGTATTACTCATTAACTTGTATATAGCAAATTACAAATATCTCATTACACTAACCCATATATGTAAATTAAAAACCTATTAAGTATGTTTGGCTAGCCACAATAGGAAGTGCAGATTGACACCATTTCACTAACTTCCAGTTCTTGTAAATCTAGTGCTTCAGTTTGGTCCATAGGTGATCCATGGTCGATGTATCTGTTAAAATTATTGACCTTGCTTACAATGAAAACCAAATTTCAAATCAACAGATTAAAAGTTCAAGCACAGTTACAACAAACTAAAAAGTTCATTAAATTTGTTGAAAAGAAGTTCCCTTAGCTGCTTATTAGGTAACATGCCATGTATGTGATGTCAAATGCTAGTAATTATGTGTCTCACAATCATATTAGGTAAGTTTGCTCCTGTTGTGCAAATGCATGGAAAAGGCAAAGTATAAGGATCAAAAGGAAAATAGTTGAGCAGGTAATGCCATCTTTACCTGAGTTGCTACTGTTCTAAAACACAAAAAATAAGAAAGACATTGAACACCATGATCAATAAAGGACAAATGTTCTCCAACACAAAAGATGATAAAGTATTGAGAAAGAAAGGGTAAAGAAATGAAAAGTACAAAAGGACAATGTTTTCCAACACAATAAAGATGATAAATACAAAGGAAGAAAGAACTAAAGGAATCAAAAGTTGAAAGCATCTAAACTTGGCATTCCTAATACTGTGTAAAACCTTTCTAATACGCTGACATATGCTTATCTGTTTATCCACAAATAGGTTTCTAATAGGTTTTCCCCACCTGATGGCCAAGAACTAACAAAATATTCTTTTAGCATCTTCAAGAACTATCAAAATAAATAAGAATAATTCAATCTACAAACTTTGACCGTACATTCAATTTAAGAACTAACAAAGTATGCTTAAATTTGTATGCAAAGAGTAATCACTCTTGATTTCATCTACGAAGGCCTACAACTTGGCCATTATCCTCAAGATGAAAAGTTTTAGTAATCTAAAAATGAGCTCAAATTTGAAACTAATACATACCACATAAAATAAGCTAATGATGATTGAGATGAGATTTTGTTGTTGTTGTTCATGTAAATACATACATAGAAGTGGTAATGAAAAAGTATTGCCTAATAAACTTCTTATCTTGTGCAAAATGTTACTATTTCAATCCGCAAAAGTTAGACACTTTGATATGGGTATTGCAACACTCCCTAACTTGAAGATGAGTGAAGGATTGAACACTAACCATGGCTTAACAAAATTGAGTTGTGTACTTGCATTAGACAAGGAAATCACAAGAGCAATACCAAGGTCGAGTAAATGAAAAGATAATCCATGTCTAGAATTTAAGTATAAGAACTGATTCGACATTAGCATGGACAATTAGAATTTCGTACCAATTGAGTCATCGAGCTCCAAGAGAAGGGGTCAAATAAATGATTGAGGATCGTTTAGGAATAATGTTATCTTCCTTTATGTTTCTTTTTTAGTTGATTTTGGCCATCTTAACTTCTCACAAACAAAGTGCACTAAGCACATGTTTATATACATTCCAACCCTAAGGCACAAAGAAAATAAGAAATCCTAATATATATACCTCAATTCCTAATTTTTAAAGAAAGGAAAGAATTTTAAAAGAAAGAAAAAATTATTAACAGACTTATAATTCTAAAATTTCTAAACATACTCAAAATTCAAAATATAAAAAAAGTTAGAAATTACCAAAATTACCTAAAACACCAAAAAACCAAGATTATCAAAAAAAAATAAAAATTACTAAAAATAATAATAATAATTAAATAAAAATTACTAAAAATAATAATAATAATTTTTAGATCCTCCTGCATCAATATTTTAAATGCAATGGACTATGTTTCAATTACTAAAACATTGTTTCATACTTTGAGATAAGATGGATTTATTCTTCTACTAAGTTATTTGAAAGAAGTTTGTTTCATGACATTGAGATACCTTGCATAGAAGCTCGTTATAAATATATTACAAGTCATGCTTGTCAACAAAATAACTCAATCACAATTGAACACCACTATAGTTTTGATCATTTATTGTCATTATAGATTTTCAAGTTGAAGAGCTTAATAGTAGATTCAGGGATGAAGTGGTTGAACTTCTTAAGCTTGGTTTACTTTGGAACCTTAAAAAAACTTTAAGTGTCTTAATGTTGATCACATCGATCGATTTGCTGAGAAATTCTATCATCTTGATTTCGATGCTCAAGATTTGCACCACTAGAGAATGTAATTGGATCACTATAAGCTTGACGTTACTAGTCATAAATTTTTTTAGAATTTATCAATTATTTATGAATTATGTCAAAAATTAATTGAAATAAATAAATCAGGAAACTATAATTTAATTAATATGTGATTTTTTTTCTCATTTGTTATAGTTATACATTATAACTATATTATTTACTTGTGTATTGAGTCTAATATATTTATTTAATTGACAAATTAATTCTTATTTCAACTTTTTCCATTTCTATAGTAATAACTGAACTAATATTTTCAGTTATCAAACTTGTTAAAAGAATTCTTCATAAGATGGAACAAGAGTTTGATTTTAAGGAGAACTGAATAACACATTTCAATACTATTTTACTTAATACTTTTGAATATATTTAATATTAATTGTTTTTTATTCAAATTTTGTAAAAAAAAAAACTAATACTCACATACTTTTTATTTTATTTATACTTTTAAATTAATTAATTTATTTATTATATCCGACAATTAAATTTAAATAATTTTGAATCCTTATTACAGCCCTGATGAAAGAGCATAGTGTCTTCCAAAGTAATTTAGAAGAAGTGTACTTCTCTTATATGTTAGTCATTATTCCAAAGGTTAGTAGTCGTTCATGATTTATTTCCTCTGTGTTAACTCTAGGATGAATTGACGAGAATACTGAAAATGAGTATATTTATTTTTTATCATCATGATGAATGTACATCTCATTTGGACGGGCAATGGGTTAACGTACGATGACAACGACTTTATATCTGAGCCTAAATAACAAATGTTTGAGGACAGTTGGTGAACGCCCATTCCTCGACTCCCGTCAAAGTTAGCCACATTGCCTTCTTCATTCCGGCGTGTGTGAATTTGACCGCATGGCTGTTGAATGGGTACGACGTCCCCGTGTCACAGCTGATCTCTTGAACTATATAAAAGTTTTAGTAGTTTTAAAAGGTTGATTTACAAAAAATAAACATAAAAAAAAAATCGACAATGACAGAAGTGTATTGCTAATCAATTGGAGCAATCCTTTTAAGCAATTCAATATCGTCGATTTCACGAAAAAATATAGATATGTAAATTACACGGGTTATTTTGATCTGCAGCTATCTTTTATATATATGGAAGAGGTCAAATATTTGATAAAATATTTTATATGTATTTGAAATTGATACCAAAATTTATTAAAACAAGTATATTGCTGACCAAGCTCCATATATGAATAAGCATTTAAGAAATAAATTTATGTCAAAAGATAAGCTTTTCATGCTTAAGAAGTACCTCTAGTTGAATCTAGAACACGGCCAAGAATCATCAAGCCACTAATCAACAAATATCAGTATTCCGGACTGAAATGAGAGATGAGTTAATTCTCACAAAACTTCTTTTGTTGACTTGGGCCATGTCGGTTGCTACTAGACCCGTCTTCTTCAATCGGCAATTGATACTAGATCTATCTTCTTCAATCGGGTTGGTTTCGTAGTAGATTGGGTGTGCTTGCCTAGTGGAGTTGAGATGAACGAATCTTTGCCTCGTTGAGCGCTTTGCTTCCGGGTTGAAATAGACCAATCGGTTGTTAGGAGGGTCAAAGTGCACCTTGGCATGGCCCCTCCAAAGTTCAAGTTAGAACGGGAGTAAAAGGACAGCGAAAATAGAATGGAGAACAATAGCAGATATTAGTAGTGTTGAAATCAATTATGCGTACCAGCATCCAACCTACCTTTAATGTTGATATTATCACCTTATATATATAGAGAAGAAAGAGAAGAAGAGGTGTTTCCCTTAACCAATGGTGTCCCTTTTTAATGCCGTGTGTTTATTCTTGACGGTTGTGTAATTTCACCGTCCGTAAATGCTGTAATTGGCGTCTACTTTTCCTCATTCGTAATTGATGACTCCATTCCTGCATTTGTAACTATCATCGTCCCACTGATGTCGTCAACCCTTAATGCTTGCTCTGTAACTGATGTCTTCATGCTGCATCCGCGGGCAGAACAACGTAGCTACAGTGTTCGAAACCATCACCCACTTGAGCTCGGGAGCTTGGGCATTTAGGAATGCTACAGTGCTCGGGAGCGCAATCTTACTTGAGCTTGAAAATATTGCAGTACACTCAAACGCTATAGTATTCGGCATGTGCTAGGATGTTTTGTGCTTGAATGCCATGGTTATAGTGCTTAGGATCGTCCTTACTTGGGCTTGATCACTCGGGAGGGCCACATACTCGGGTTTTAAGCACTCGGGAGCGCTATTCACTTGTAGATTTGACCCCAAGTCGGGTCCTAATCGGACCTAGCCCGGACCCGTAACCGGGTCAACGGATTGACTACTTGTTAACCCGGTTATCGGGCCTTAACCGTAACTGACTTAGCTACCAGTTAGGCCCGTTACGATTCAATAGCCGAATTAACCGACAGTTACAATTCAAGGGTCACCTACTCAAGCTTAATACAAACGGTATCTTGAATCAAACTAATCAGGATTGGCATTGGTCAAGCCACCGATATACCAAATGGAGGCTATTTTGACCGAGTCAAGGGAGGTATTACGTGAAGCCTATGTCAACTGCGTCAAGATTGTGCCACATAAGATAGCCCTATAACCCGATTCACCTCCCTATTAACCAGTTTGCATTCCAACAAGGAAAGGGAATACAAGATAGCAACTGGTGCAGTTGAACTGATCAGCAAGGGCAAGGGGACAACATTATCCTAGTGACGACTAAAATTGATCTTGAGAAAGACCTAATGCGATCTGATCCTCCTGGATCCGTATTGATGGGAGTTTGATACACCCCGCTGCCCTTTAACTTTCCAACAAGATGAGGAATGTTAGTAGAGAAACTAGCTAGTGAGAGCAACTTGTACTGTAATCCTCCTGAATGGTCAATACTCAATCGTGTCGTTGGATTCAAAATAAAAGAGGACTTGAGCTGCCCATCGCGGTTCATCTCATGCTCTCCTTGATTGTCGCATCGAGATCACATCTAGTCTGTCGTGATATTTGATTAGCTGAGTGCTAAATCCAGTGAGGACATCAACGACTTTGAGGGATGGAAAAAGATCACTAATGCTAAATCCGCTAGCTAGCCATTTTGATGACTTCTTTGATAGTCTGCACGAACTTCTTCTGTTGCAGGTACCTTCTCCCAAACGAAGCTTGGACCACGATGGAGTTGGTTAACTCGTTCAGCCTCTCCCCTAGGTTGATTGGCTTCCCGATGGCAGCAGCGTTGCTGACGTCGCTCATGAGACGACCGACCTGCTCTTTCCGCAAAGACACAAACGACTTGACACGCTTCGCACAGAGCAGCTCCATGACGCAAATCTTGCGCAGCTGGCGCGCCCTCCCGCGAGCTGATGATGATTTGGCCGAGTTGGAGCTTCATGGTGGGGCTGCTTGCCGACGAGATGATGAATGCTGCCGACGAAGGTAAGCCTTGAGGGTGGGAAACTCCGGCCCTACATGCTTAGGCTTGGAGCTGAAGAGCCTCCTGACGATGATCAGGAGAACGGAGAAACGGAGAGCGAGATGGGAAGAGACGGGAGGTGAAACTCCATCTTGAATCTCGATGTGCAGTGGCTTGGCTGTGCCTTAGCCTTACGGGACCTTTATACAACAGCAGCTAGTGACACTGTGCCCAGCAACGACTTGGCCATTCAAATTTCAAACATTTTATAAAAATCATCGTTAGCTGAGGTCGTTCGGTAGCAGGGCCTGTAAGGCGTAGGCCTAACCCTAGCCCCTATTATATTGGAGCCAATAAAAAATTTTATATTATATATATAACACTTAGTATTTATACGTGGGATGGCCCCTCTTTATTGCCACGTCGGTCACCTCGTCATATTATTTTTACTTTATTTATTTTTTGAAACGTCCGGCTATACCTATAAATTTTTATCATTAAAATTTAAGAGATAATTTATAATATTAAATATAAAAAATTTCAAATAAAAAAATTCTGGATCTCATGAGATGATGGGTATGATATCAAAATTATATATATAAATGATACTCTAAAAAATAGATAGATCCGTTATTTTAGTAGTTTTTTAGTATCGAAAGATGTCATGTGTCCACCGTCTGCATTACACCCTGGAGACATAAATAATACTCTAAATATTATATGTTAGATGTTCCATGCACATATTTGAATTTTTTTTAATACTATATACCTTAAATTATGAAGGTAAAATCTTAAACGGTATACCCGCAAGCTAAAAACAATAACTAAAAAAAAATTTGTTACGCTGAGCGTATACCCCGAAGAGCTATATATAGAGAGTGAAAAAAAATAAATTACCCTGCATATCTTTATATAGGCGATCATCTACGTGGCCACCTAACGCAGTTTGAATTCAAATATTTTAATCTCTCTCTCATCTTCAAGTAATAATTCTCTTCTCTCTCTTGCATGTAAAGTGGTGCTAGTTTCTAATTCTCTTCTTTTTCTTGCATACAAAGTAGTGCTGGTTTCTACAAACAAGCACCAACGTTGGAGATGATCTTTAAGACCAGTCCCAACGTGTTGATCTTTAAAGACCAGCACCAGCATGTTGTGTTGGTCTATATAAACTAGCACAAAAGTAGCACCAACGTTGGTGCTGGTTTAAACAAACTAGCACCAACGTTGATGCTGGTTTACGCAAACCAGCACCAACATGCACAAATCAGTACTATGTTGGTGCTACTTTATGCAAACCAGCGCCAACAATTGATGTTGATTTGTGTAAACCAAGACCAACGTGTTGCCGGTTTGCACAAATCGACACCACATTAGTGCTGATTTAAGCAAACCAGCACCAAACTGGTGCTCGTTTGTGTAAAGTAGCACCACGTTGGTGCTACTTTGCGAAAACCAGCACTAACGAGTGCAAACCAGCATCGGCAACGTGGTATTGCTTTGTGCAAACTAACACTAACTGTTGGTGAGCACCAGTTGGTGCTAGTTTACATAAATCAGTACCAATGTGGTGCGGATTTACACAAATTAACATCAACATAGTGTTGATTTGCACATGTTAGTGCTGGATTGCGCAAACCAACACCTATGTGGTGTTGGATTGTGCAAATCAACACCAGCATGGTGCTGATTTGTGCATGTTGGCGTTGGTTTTCACAAACTAGCACGAATGTGGTGCTGGTTTGCATAAACTAGTACTAACGTTGTGTTGATTTATGCATGTTGGTACTGGTTTATGTAAACGAACACCAACGTGGTGTTGATTTGTGCACGTTGGTGCTGATTAGCACTACTAGCATTAGTGCTAGTATTTATAGACCAACACCAGTGTTAGTGCTGGCTGGTGCTAGTTTGAAACCAGTACCAATGTGATGCTGGCTAGTGCTGGTTTCAAATCAACACTGGCAATGGCGTAGTGAGGATTTTCAATTGGGGGGGGGGGGTGAATTTAATAAATTAAAAAAAATAATACAATATAGAAAATATATAATAAAAGTCATATATTAACTTCATATATTTTTACAATATCACTTTTCGAGATTTCATACTTTGAAAATGTTGATTAATAGTTTCATTTGTTGGTGCAACCTTAGGTCAAGGTTGACCTGGTTGACCTGACTCGAGTTGACCTGACTCGAGTTGTGTTTTGATGTTTGACGATGTTTGACGAGAAGAGAGTTGTATTCTTGATGTTTGACAAGAATAGGTGTTTGGGAGATTGTAGGTGCAACCTTAGGTCAAGGTTGACCTGGTTGACCTGATTCGGGAAAAGTCCAAGCAGGGAGCTTGGCACGCAAAAAGTCCAAGTATGGAGACTTGGCACTGGAAAAGTCCAAGTACGGAGACTTGGCACAGGGAAAAGTCCAGGTATGGAGACTTGGCACGGAAAAGTCCAAGCAAGGAGCTTGGCACGAGAAAAGTCCAAGTATGGAGACTTGGCACGGAAAAGTCCAAGCAGGGAGCTTGGCACGGGAAAAGTTCAGGTATGGAGACTTGGCACGGAGAAGTCCAAGCAGGGAGCTTGACACGGGAGAAGTCC
Source organism: Zingiber officinale (assembly GCF_018446385.1). NCBI lineage: Eukaryota > Viridiplantae > Streptophyta > Magnoliopsida > Zingiberales > Zingiberaceae > Zingiber > Zingiber officinale. The sequence goes on from NC_055995.1 coordinate 13,911,488, forward strand.
AAGTATGGAAGCTTGGCATGTGAAGTCGGAAAGGGCTCGGTAGCTCGTTCTCTAGACCGGATGAAGTCGGAGAGAGCCCGGTAGCTCGGTAGCTCGGCAGCTCGGTAGCTAGGCAGCTCGGTAGCTCGGTAGCTCGGCAGCCCGGTAGCTCGGTAGCTCGGTAGCCCGGTAGCTCGGTAGCTCGGTAGCCCGGTAGCTCGGTAGCCCGGTAGCTCGGTAGCTCTGACTAGGTCAGAGAGGGCTCGGTAGCTCGTTCTCAGGACCAGGTAGGGTTTAGGGCTGGGAGCTCTAAACCTGGATCGGTCTGGTGACCGATCCAGTGATACGCTGGTTGACTGATCGGTCTGGTGACCGATCAGTAGCTTTCTGTGAGAGTTACTGATCGGTCTGTAGACCGATCAGGAGAAAAAGGTCGCAGAAGAAAAAGAGCGTTGGATCGGTCTATGGACCGATCCACATCCAATCTGATCGGTCGTCACGACCGATCAGACCAGCCCCAGACCGATCAGGCTGTTGTCTGATCGGTCCAGGGGTCTGTGATCGGTCTGCTGACCGATCCACAGTTAAGTTCATTGTGCATGCGCTTTCTCTGATGTTTTCTGATTCGCACTTATTTTTGCCCATCCTTGTTTAACCTTCTGCTGTGAGTCTTTTGAAGATGCAGGTTGCAGATACCATACCAGTGCTTAGTTTCAAATTAAGCCTCATCAAAGGAATGAGACAAAGGATCTTTCCACTGCTTTCTCTGCGTCAAATGCATTTGAAGCAGCAACGGCTACAGGTTGCGATTGGCTGTGTTTCTGGCAGGGATCAGGCGGCGATTGGCTTAACTCCTGGTGATTGGTTCGAGCTCAGAGGCACCAGTGAAGACCGTGGTTCTATTGGTGTGAGCTCAGAGAATCAGAAGAGGAAGAGAAGCGATTGGCGACGCCGTAGCTTGCAGCAGGGATTCGGTGCAGGTTGGCAGCGATCCGGTGCAGGCTGATCGAATGCAGAGACATAAGAAGCAGTGTATGCTGGAAAGAAGGAGAGAATAAGAAAACAAGAAGCAAGTGAAAAGCTGTGTGTTTTTCGATTGAGAGCTTGTTGTGTTCTTGGACTCTGTCTTCATCATCTTCGTGGCTGTGAGCTTACTTCGATTTTCTTTGAGCCACTGTGATCTGTAAGTCTTGTGTGCTTCATTTTAAATCTGTTCAAGACTTTGTGGAGAGGTTTCTCCACCGAGAAGGAGAGCTTCATTAGCCGGAGTCATTCGGGGTGTGATCTACCGAAGATCAAGGGCTCGTCCACCTTACGGACACGCCGAGGAGTAGGGGCAAGTTATCCCCGAACCTCGTAAATCCGTGTGTTAGTGTGCTTGTTTCCTCTTTGTTTTAGTTTCCTAATTCCGCTGTGCTAACAAGTTTCTTTATAGAAAGTTATATTTAAGTTTTTAAGAGGCTATTCACCCCCCCTTTAGCCATCTAAGATCCCAACAAGTGGTATCAAAGCAAAGGGCTCTTTGATTTGGATTAACACCCAAAAGAGCAAACAAGGATGGCTATGAAGGAAGGCTTTAGCACAAATCGACCACCCTACTTCGAAGGAGCAGATTTTCAATATTGGAAGGGACGCATGGAGTATTACCTCAAGACCGACATTGTCATGTGGTTCTCAGTCAAGGAAGGTTTCACACCACCAAAGGATGAAGAAGGTAAGGAACTCGATTCGTCAAGGTGGTCTACCGAACAACTCCGCAAAGCACAAGCCGATGCCAAGGCTATGGTCACCTTGCAATGTGGAATCGCCAAGGACCAACTCGTCAAGGTAGGTCCGTTCTCGAGTGCAAGAGACTATGGAACAAACTCATCGAGCTCCAAGAGGGAACTCGAGATTCTCGGATTGCCAAGAGGGACCTATTCTTGAATCAGCTCCAAAATCTAACCATGAAGGACAATGAAACGGTAAGTGAACTTCATGGGAGATTCAAGGAGATCATCAACGGTCTACACTCTGTGGACGAACGAGTGGAGAATCGCGATCTAGTAAGGTACGCTCTTAAATCTTTTCCTAGGAATGCCTTGTGGTCATCTATGGTAGATGCCTACAAGGTATCCAAGGATCTTTCCATTGTTAAACTAGATGAATTTTTCTGTGAGATGGAACTTCATGAGCTTGCTAACAAAGGTCAAAAAGAGAAGGGTATTGCTTTATTTGCAGGACCAAAGAGCAAGGATGGAAGAAGGAAGAAGGAAAAGAAGAAGGAAAAGGAGATTTCCTCATCCACCTCTTCCTCCGAATCCGATGATGAAAGTGGATCATCATCAAGTGAGATGGCGAACTTCGTAAGAAGGATTATGAGAAGAAGCCGAAGATACAAAGGAAAAGGTAAAACTAATGATCAAAATTTTGATAAAACTAATGTTATATGTTATGAGTGTAGCAAGAAAGGACACATTCAGAGCGAGTGTCCGAAATTAAAGAGGAAGGAGGAACGAGCCAAAAAGAAGGAGGAAAGAGTCAAGAAGAAGAAGGCTCTCAAGGCCACTTGGGATGAGTCCTCATCAAGCTCATCGGAGGAAGAAGAGAAGATGGAAAAGAGCACACGACAATTAGCACTCATGGCAAGGGAGGTTTCGGACTCCGGAAGTGAGGGAGATTCGAGCGACGCTTCAACCGCGGCTTCATCATCGTCGGATGATGAAGAGGTAACCTCTTCTCATATAGAAAAGTGTTATAAGACTATCACTCACTTATCTACATTGCTTAAAAAGTCAAAAACAGAAAATAAATTGTTAAAAGAAGAAGTAAAACCTTAAGGACCCTTAGGGAAGATGAGGTCGATGACCTACATCTAGAAGTCCTTGAGGATGAGAACAAGGCTTTAAAGGGTGAGGTTGAGAAACTCAAGAAAATGCTTGAGAAGTTCTCAACTAGCTCTAAGACTCTAGACATGATTCTAAATGCCCAAAGGGCAGTCTACAACAAGGCCGGGCTAGGGTATCAACCCAAGGAGTCGAGTTTCATTTCTCTAATGTCTAGAACTCAAAATAGTAGATCACATGTTTCTAGGGCTCATGGAACTAGGAAAGGTATGACCAAGGAATGGGTTCCTAGGTCTTTCGTTGTAGAAGCATTAGGTCCCAAGATTTGGGTACCTAAAACCTCTATCTTCCGTGTCTTGTAGGCATTGGTCGAGGGGGAGCATCTATCAACTTGGTTTGTTGATAGTGGATGCTCCAAGCTCATGACCGGGGACAAATCACTGTTTACAACCATTCAAAACAAAAGTAGAGGTAATGTGTCTTTTGGTAATAATGGTAGCCTTAAGGTTGTAGGAGTTGGAGACATTCATATATCCGAATGTCTCCATATCAAGAATGTCCTTCTAGTCAAGGGGATGACTTTTAATCTCCTAAGTGTCAGTCAATTGTGTGATACGGGTTACACAATTGAATTTCATTCAAGTCAATGTTTGGTTAAATACATTGACACACTTGACACGGTACTAGTAGGCACAAGGGTTGATAATATTTATCAAGTATCATTTAAAAGTGCTACTAATGCTTTGATTAAGTGTTTCATGTCAAAAGAAGAAGAGTCTTGGCTATGGCATAGAAGGTTGGCACATGTAAACATGAAGAACATCCGGAAGTTGGCCAACCAAGGATTAGTGCGAGACTTACCCAGCATCAAGTACCACAAGACCAAACTATGTGATGTATGTCAAAAGGGTAAGCAAACAAAAGTTGTTCATAAAGGTAAAAGCACTGTAAGTACATCTACTGCTTTAGATTTATTGCACATGGACCTATTTGATTGCAGTAGTATAATATCATTGAATGGAAGTAGATATTGCTTGGTAATCATTGATGATTTTACTAGATACACATGGACTTTCTTCTTGAAACATAAGGACCAAACTATAGATATTTTTATTTCTTTTTGTAGAAGAACTAAAAATGAAAAATCGACAACAATTAAAACTATTAGAAGTGATCATGGTGGGGAATATCAAAATCATAGGTTTTTAGAGTTTTGTCAAGAAAAGGGATATAGGCATGAGTTCTCTACTCCAAGGACCCCACAGCAAAATGGGGTTGTGGAGAGAAAGAACCGAGTCCTACAAGAGGCTGCACGAAGCATGCTCAATGAGTACTCACTACCGAGCTACTTATGGGCTGAAGCTGTGAATACAGCTTGCTATGTGCAAAATCGAGTTTTAATACATAGGTTTTTAGGTAAGACTCCCCATGAACTTTGGTTTGGGAAACCGCCTACAATTAAACATCTTAGGGTGTTTGGTTGTAAGGTGTTTATCTTGAACACCAAGGATCATCTTGGGAAGTTCACGGCTAAGGCTGATCAAGGGATACTGGTCGGGTACTCTCTTACCAGCAAAGCCTATCGAGTCTACAATGAGAGGACTAAATTGATTGAAGAGTCCTCGGATGTAGCTTTCGAAGAAATCCCAGATAATCAATCAAGGAATGTAGAAGAAATTCAATTCGAACCTAGAAGGCTAGGTTTGAATGATCCAAACATGGAAAGAGTCGAAATTGACTCTGATGATGATGAGCAAGGGCAACAAAGAACTCAGGCAGACCCGTTGCCTGATACTGAGTCCTCGCCTGTGCCGAGTGAGACCACTCATGAGGCACCGCCAACACCAAGGCAGTCTAGATTAGCCTCTAGTCATCCCCAAGACCAAATTGTGGGAGACATCCAACAAGGGGTTAGGACTAGGTCATTCTTTAGAAATGAGTCTAATGAAGTCGCATTGATTTCAGAGATTGAACCAAAAATAGTTGATGAGGCATTGCACGATCCTGATTGGATCTTAGCTATGCAAGATGAGTTAGGTCAATTTGAAAGGAGCCAAGTGTGAGACTTAGTTCCTAGACCTAAGAAGACCACCATTATTGGAACTAAATGGGTCTTCAAAAATAAGTTAAACCAAAAGGGAGAAGTCGTAAGAAACAAGGCGAGACTTGTAGCCAAGGGCTATAGTCAAGTCGAAGGCCTCGATTATGATGAGACTTATGCTCTCGTGGCACGATTAGAGTCCATTCGTTTAATGCTAGCTTTTGCTGCACATAGAGGTTTCAAGCTCTATCAAATGGATGTTAAATCGGTCTTCTTAAATGGTTTCATTAAAGAAGAGGTCTATGTTGAACAACCACCGGGGTTTGTGAATACCGAAGTTCCAAACCACGTGTACAAGCTCAAGAAAGCTCTTTATGGGCTTAAACAAGCACCTCGAGCATGGTACGAGAGGTTGTCAACTTACCTATTAGAAAAGGGTTTTGTAAGAGGCCAAATAGACCCAACACTATTTCTGCGTAGAGATGGTGAAAACATTTTTGTAGCCCAAGTGTATGTCGATGACATAATTTGTGGCTCAAATAACAAGGGTTATTTGAATGAATTCATTTCTCACATGGAAAGTGAGTTTGAGATGAGTCTAGTAGGAGAGTTGACATTCTTCCTCGGACTTGAAATCAAACAAACTCGAGATGGAATTTATGTCCATCAGACAAAATACACTCAAGAGATGCTTAAAAAATTCAATATGAGTGACTCTAAGGAAGTGTCCACTCCAATGGCGACAAACACTCGCCTTGACAATGATGAGAGTGGAAAACCAATTGATCTAACGCAATATAGAAACATGATTGGTAGTCTTCTATATCTCACAGCTAGTCGACCGGACATACTCTTTGCTGTGGGCATGTGCGCTAGGTATCAAGTCTGTGCCAAGGAATCTCACTTAATTGCAGTTAAGAGAATTCTGAGATACCTTAAAGGCACAATTAGAGTAGGTCTTTGGTACCCTCGTACTGAGTCTTTTGACTTGATAGGTTACACCGACTCCGATTATGCTGGATGCAAATTAGATCGGAAAAGCACTAGTGGGGGTTGCCAATTTTTAGGTTCATCATTAGTTAGTTGGTCAAGTCAGAAGCAACATTGTGTTGCTCTCTCCATGACTGAGGCTGAATACATTGCCATGGGAGAGAGTGTATCACAATTGTTGTGGATGATTCACACTCTAGAAGATTATGGACTTTCGTATAAGGGAGTGCAAGTGTTGTGTGACAACATTAGCACAATAAACCTAACGAAAAATCCAGTCCATCATTCAAGGACCAAACACATTGAAGTGCGTCATCACTTCATTAGAGATCACGTAGCTAGGGGAGACATTGCACTCACATATGTTGAGTCAAAGTCAAACTTAGCCGATATTTTCACCAAACCTCTTCCGAAAAATGAATTTAGTCATTTGAGGAGAGAATTGGGAATGTGTTTGGCTCAATAGACCATTCGGACATCATCATGATCAATGAGGACAGTTAAAACAACAAGAAAAATTGGAAAATTAATTTGGGCAACTTGGGGACATCTCACACAAACTATAAGGTTTAACAAAATATTTTTGTTTGCTAGAAATGGGGTGAGATGCTAGGATCAACCAAATTATTCAAAATGTATCATGCATCCCTTGAATAATTAGGTTGAAGAGACATCAATTGAGTATGGGGAAGACCATTACATAATTCATGTGTATTTGGTTCCTAGATCTTACTCATATATTCCAACCAAGGAAACTTGGTTGGACCTTTTCCTATAAATCATGTAACCTTGATTGTTGGACTGTTTGATACACCTTAGATGTGTGTGAGATATTAGGATTATGAGTTAGGATCAAGGTGCATAGTTCTTGTACCTAGATGAGCCTAACTCGAAATGGGGATCATAGGGAAAGCTTGTGTACAAGTCATGTACATTTAGCCCTAAGATTGTGATCCTAAAATAAAGGGTTTAAAATCATTTTAAAATTGATTTGAAAAATCTTGATGAAGCTTTTCTAGTGATAGCATTCATCATTGAACAAAGTGATACAAAGATGAGTTAACTTTGAATTATTTCAAAGACTTTTGAACTTTGTATCAAGATTTGAAAATGGAAGTTATTTTCATAGAAAACTATTTTTCCTTGATAGTATATGGTATGAGGAATGTATCCTCAAAATTTCACAATTTTTCGAATTTTCTGGAATTTGTTGTGAGTTTCTGAATTTCGGGAGAGAAGAAATCAGAAACCGCCTGATCTGAACTTGGATTGGTCACTGGACCTATCCAGGGAATGCTGGATCGGTCTAGGGACCGATCCAGAGGGGTCATGATCGGTCCGGTGACCGATCAGGCGCGCTGAATTTGCTGAATTTCGACTATGGTATGAAATTTCAGCTGTGGGAGTTGAGTTTCGGGTTTCTAAAGGTTTGAAACTCTCCAAGACATTGTTGGTGAAATGGTCAAGGGGGAGTTGACCTTTAGGGGGAGTCAGGGGAGTTGATTTTTAGGGGGAGTTTTTACTCCTTAAGACTTTTGAGGATTAGTGATATGGGATTGTCACTAAGTTGAGTGTTGAGTTTAGTATCAAGGGGAATTAAGGGTTTCAATGAAAGGTATGGGACTTTCATTAGGAAGAAACTCTTGACCTTGATTCCCTCTTTTTGATGTGTGTCAAAAAGGGGGAGAGATGTCCCAAGGGGGAGAGTGTAGGTTTTGGAAGAATGTTCAAGGAAGAACATTGGAAAACCTAAGTTAGGTTATCGACTTAACCTAACTTGATTTTGGATTTTGTCAAACATCAAAAAGGGGGAGATTGTTGGTGCAACCTTAGGTCAAGGTTGACCTGGTTGACCTGACTCGAGTTGACCAGACTCGAATTGTGTTTTGATGTTTAATGATGTTTGACGATAAGAGAGTTGTATTCTTGATGTTTGACAAGAATAGGTGTTTGGGAGATTGTAGGTGCAACCTTAGGTCAAGGTTGACCTGGTTGACCTGATTCGGGAAAAGTCCAAGCAGGGAGCTTGGCACGCAAAAAGTCCAAGTATGGAGACTTGGCACTGGAAAAGTCCAAGTACGGAGACTTGGCACGGGGAAAAGTCCAGGTATGGAGACTTGGCACGGAAAAGTCCAAGCAAGGAGCTTGGCACGAGAAAAGTCCAAGTATGGAGACTTGGCACGGAAAAGTCCAAGCATGGAGCTTGGCACGGGAAAAGTCCAGGTATGGAGACTTGGCACGGAGAAGTCCAAGCAGGGAGCTTGACACGGGAGAAGTCCAAGTATGGAAGCTTAGCATGTGAAGTCGGAAAGGGCTCGGTAGCTCGTTCTCTGGACCGGATGAAGTCGGAGAGAGCCCGGTAGCTCATTCTCCGGACGAAGTCAGAGAGAGCTCGGTAGCTCGGTAGCTCGGTAGCCCGGTAGCTCGGTAGCTCGGTAGCTCGGTAGCTCGGTAGCCCGGTAGCTCGGTAGCTCTGACTAGGTCAGAGAGGGCTCGGTAGCTCGTTCTCAGGACCAAGTAGGGTTTAGGGCTGGGAGCTCTAAACCTGGATCGGTCTGGTGACCGATCCAGTGATACGCTGGTTGACTGATCGGTCTGGTGACCGATCAGTAACCGATCAGTAGCTTTCTGTGAGAGTTACTGATCGGTCTGTAGACCGATCAGGAGAAAAAGGTCGCAGAAGAAAAAGAGCGTTGGATCGGTCTATGGACCGATCCACATCCAATCTGATCGGTCGTCACGACCGATCAGATCAGCTCCAGACCGATCAGGCTGTTGTCTGATCGGTCCAGGGGTCTGTGATCGGTCTGCTGACCGATCCACAGTTAAGTTCATTGTGCATGCGCTTTCTCTGATGTTTTCTGATTCGCACTTATTTTTGCCCATCCTTGTTTAACCTTCTGCTGTGAGTCTTTTGAAGATGCAGGTTGCAGATACCATACCAGTGCTTAGTTTCAAATTAAGCCTCATCAAAGGAATGAGACAAAGGATCTTTCCACTGCTTTCTCTGCGTCAAATGCATTTGAAGCAACAACGACTACAGGTTGCGATTGGCTGTGTTTCTGGCAGGGATCAGGCGGCGATTGGCTTAACTCCTGGTGATTGGTTCGAGCTCAGAGGCACCAGTGAAGACCGTGGTTCTATTGGTGTGAGCTCAGAGAATCAGAAGAGGAAGAGAAGCGATTGACGACGCCGTAGCTTGCAGCAGGGATTCGGTGCAGGTTGGCAGCGATCCGGTGCAGGCTGATCGAATGCAGAGACATAAGAAGCAGTGTATGCTGGAAAGAAGGAGAGAATAAGAAAACAAGAAGCAAGTGAAAAGCTGTGTGTTTTTCGATTGAGAGCTTGTTGTGTTCTTGGATTCTGTCTTCATCATCTTCGTGGCTGTGAGCTTACTTCGATTTTCTTTGAGCCACTGTGATCTGTAAGTCTTGTGTGCTTCATTTTAAATCTGTTCAAGACTTTGTGGAGAAGTTTCTCCACCGAGAAGGAGAGCTTCATTAGCCGGAGTCATCCGGGGTGTGATCTACCGAAGATCAAGGGCTCGTCCACCTTACGGACACGCCGAGGAGTAGGGGCAAGTTATCCCCGAACCTCGTAAATCCGTGTGTTAGTGTGCTTGTTTCCTCTTTGTTTTAGTTTCCTAATTCCGCTGTGCTAACAAGTATCTTTATAGAAAGTTGTGTTTAAGTTTTTAAGAGGCTATTCACCCCCCCTTTAGCCATCTAAGATCCCAACATTATTATCAATGATATCAAATACATCTCGCTCAATATATGACATTAAACAATCATTTATCATATCATCTCCCAATCAATTTTGAAGTGAGATTTTGATTATTTTCATTGCTGAAATCACTCTCTCTATAGTTGTAGTTGCAACAAGTAATAGCAATGATAAATTTAAAAGTAAATATACCAAAGGATATAGGTGATGTTTTTTTAATTGAACCATCCTTTTAGTAAACTGGCTAATCCTCACAATCTTAAAGAATTGATTGCTACTCCACACATCAAAAATAAAGTTATCAAGTTGGTGCTCAAAATGCATTAACTCCATCAGGGAAAAATCAGATGGATAAAACTGAGCAAACTGAAATAATTTTATCTTATCATAAGTAGAGAATGAATTTGATGGATTAAGAAAATTCATACATAACAACAACTTCGTGTTCACCTTGTTAAAGTTGTTGGATTGAGTCGAATGTGAGAGGGGGGTGAATCATGTGGTTTTCAAACACTTAATTTTTTTTTTGGATTTAAAATCAAAGCAAAGACGCAACTGAAAAGACAAAAGTGAAAAGTAAGTAAAAGACACGAACACAAGTGATATTTACTTAGTTCAGAGCCTTCGGCGACTCTTACTCTAAGACCCAGTTCCCGCGGGCCTATCGACAGGTAATCCACTAAATGCCTCTTCTAGAACCGTTGGAAGAGAAGATCGAGTACAAAAAGATCGAAGAAGTGTAACACGCTATACTTCCCGTTTGCAGAAATTAAATGTTATACAAAACATTAGTTACCAAATAATGTCTGAAGTTTGTCGGCTCAAGCTCGATGTTTGGTTTGTTGGTTGCTATTCGAAAAACCTAACGGTTCCACTGTACAAAAATTTTGTACAAAGATCTGAACCTTTTCTTAGCTAACATGTCTTCTTTTAAATTAAACTTGGATCGCCTGCGGAACTTAACACGTTTGATCCTAAGTTTAATTTATTTGTTCTTTTAGGTTTAGACTTGGATCTCTTGCGAAACTTAACACGTTCGATCCAAATCACCTAGGTCACGAAGACAATTAAATATCTATTTCTAAAATCGGCTTCCAGTACTGCATGACGAGGCATTTGGCCTTCTTGGATATGGGAGCAACCACCACCGACTAGACAAAGCCTTTTAAGGAAATTAAATATTTAACCTTCCCATAGTAACCCTAGGTTAACCGCTAAGAACAATCAAATCACAAGGAAAAGAAAAAACAAAAGAACACAACTTCGAAAACTAATTCGAAAAACTAGAATCGCATGCCTCTTGTATTTGGTATTTTTACAAAGAAACAAAATTAACATGATGCGGGAAATAATTATGAGTTATACCTTTCTTTGTGAATAATGACCTCTTGATCTTCTACCGTATTCCTCTTTTAATCTCGGACGTTGTGTGGGCAACGATCTTCCGAGACGAGAACCACCTAGCACCTTCTTCTCCTTCCTTCAAGTTTCGGCCAAGCACAAAACTTCCAAAGGATGAAAAACCTTTTCCACCAACCAAGCTCCAAGGGATGCAAGCTTTCTCTCCTTCTTCTCCAAGTTAAGATCCGACCACCACTTGATCTCCAAGAAAGATGAGAGGTTCGGCCACACCAAGGAGAGGAGAGAATTTGAAGAAACCGGCCACACCAAGGAAGAAAAGAGGGAGAAAATAGAATAGAGGTTGTATCCATGAAGGCACCCAAACCCTCTCTTTTATAATCCTTAGCTTTGGCAAATAAGGAAAATTTAATAAAACCTTCCTTAATTCTTTTGCCATTGAAAAGGAAAATTTTAATTAATTAAAATTAAAATCCTTTTCTTAATGCATATGGTCGGCCACATCAAAATAAGCAAACAAGGAAATTTTTCGCTAGAAAAATTAAAGATTCCTAATTTGCTTCCAGAAAAATAAAATTTCTCTTTAATAATCCCTTCATGGTTGATGCTATAAAAGGAAATTTCTATAATTTTAAAATTGATCTTTTCAACATGTGAATGATTTATAAGGAAAGTTTTTGCCAAAATTTAAATCAACCTTTTAATCTACAAATAAGGAAAGAGATTTAACTCTTCTCTTAATCTTTTGTAGAATCTTATAAAAGGAAATATTTTAATTTTTAAACTCTCTTTTAAATCATGTATTCAACATAAGAAAAAATTTAAAATTAAAATTCCTTTTCTATTTTTAATGGCCGACCACACATAGGTTGAACCCATGCTTGGGCCGGCCACAATCAATCCTATCTAAACATGGTTTGGCCGACCCCTTGCTTGGGCTCCAAGTAAGGCTTGGCCGGCCCCCTTTAGATGGGTGTGAAGGTGGGTATAGGTGGGTATAGTACTCTATAATTAAGAGGCTACGATAGGGACCGAGAGGAGGAATTGGTTTTGGTCTCCCGATAAAATTAAGCATCCCGTGTTCGCCCCGAACACACAACTTAATTTTATCAATAATAGTTCATTCCACTAGATAACTATTATTGAACTACCACACCAATCCTAAATTACATTTTTGGGCTCCTTCTTATTATGAGTGTGTTAGTCTCCGTGTGTTTAAGATAATGAATGTCCACTAATTAAATGAATTACTGACAACTCACTTAGTTAATATCTTAGTCCAAGAGTAGTACCACTCAACCTTATTATCATGTCGGACTAAGTCCACCTGCAGGGTTTAACATGACAATCCTTATGAGCTCCTCTTGGGGACATTCTCAACCTACATTTTTAGGACACAGTTTCCTTTTATAATCAACAACACACACTATAAGTGATATCATTTCCCAACTTATCGGGCTTATTGATTTATCAAACTAAATCTCACCCATTGATAAATTAAAGAAATAAATATCAAATATATGTGCTTGTTATTATATTAGGATTAATAGCACACACTTCCATAATAACTGAGGTCTTTGTTCCTTTATAAAGTCAGTATAAAAGAAGCGACCTCTAATGGTCCTACTCAATACACTCTAAGTGTACTAGTGTAATTATATAGTTAAGATAAACTAATACCTAATTACACTACGACCTTCCAATGGTTTGTTCCTTTCCATCTTGGTCGTGAGCTACTATTTATAATTTATAAGGTACTGATAACATTATCTTCTGTATGTGACACCACATACTATGTTATCTACAATATAAATTAATTGAACAACTACAAATAAATATAGATAATTTGACCAAATGTGATTCTTTATTCAAAATAAATGTCTTACAAAAGCTTAGGCTTTCAGTATACACTCTAACATGATTAGCTTCTCAGTGACAGTCGGGCATAGCAGAGTCATAATAAAGTAGCAACAGAAAGCTAGAGTAGTCAAAAAGCCATTTGGACATGCAGAAGCTCGTATCTTAGTTCTTTATGAAGCTGTTAGGATGTATACTAAAAGCTTAGCTTTTTGTAAACATTTATTTTGAAATAAGAATCACATTGGTCAATTGTCTACATTTATGTTAAATATAGTTGTCCATTTAATTTATATTGTAGATAACATGGTGTGTGGTGGCACACAGAAGATCATGTTATCAGTTCCTTATAAATTATAAATAGTAGCTCACAACCAAGATGGAATGGGGCAAACCATTGGAATGGTTGTAATGTAATTTGGTATTAGTTTATCTTAACTATAAAACTATACTAGTACACTATGTGTGTATTGAGCAAGACCATTTGAGGTTGTTTCTTTTTATACTGACTACATAAAAGAACAAAACCTCTATTATTATGGATGTGCGCACTCTTAATCCCGATATAATAACAAGCACGTATACTTAGTATTTATTTCTTTAATTTATCAATGGGTGAAATTTATTCCGCTAAATCAATAGGCCCGATAAGAATGGGAAATAATATTATTTATATGGTGTGTTGTTGATTATAGAAGGAAACTGTGTCCTAGTAATCTAGGTTGATGATGCCCCCTTGAGGAGCTGATAAGGATTATCATGTAAACCCTGCAAGTGGACTTAGTCCGACATGATAATGAAGTTGAGTGGTGCTACTCTTGGAACTAGATATTAATTAAGTGAGTTGTCAATAACTCATTTAATTAGTGGACATTCGATATCTTAAACACAGGGAGATTAATGCACTCATGATAAGAAAGAGCCCATAATGTAATTTGGAATTGGTACGGTAGTTCAATAATAACTCTTTAGTGGTATGAGTTATTATTGATGAACTTGAGTTGGGTGTTCAGGCAAACATAGGAAACTCAAGCTCATTGGGAGACTAAAATCAATTTATCCTCTCGGTCCCTATTGTAGCCTCTATAAATCCTTGTATCCACCAAGTCTACTTCTTACCCAAGTAATGGGCCGGACACATCCTTGCTTGGAGAAAGGGGGGCTGACCAAGCATTATTTGGAGCCCAAAAGGTGGTCGGCCCCAAACACATCTTGGTGTCCAAGATGTGGCCGGCCACATAAGTTAAAAGGAAGTTTTAATTTTTTAAAATTGTCCTTTTTAGAGGCCACATGAAGAATAAAAGGAGTTTTTAATTTTGTGTTAAAAATTTTCCTCTTATAGCCATCCTCATGGTTTTAAAATAGAGTTTTAAATTTTAAATTTTTTTCCTTTTATAGCTATCTACAAAGGATTAAAGAGAGATTTTAATTTTGTTAAAATCTTTCCTTATTTGTAGTTATCTATAATGTTTAAAAGAGAGATTTTAATTTTTGATAAAACTTTTTTTTTGTAACCATGATTTAAAAGAGAAGTTTTAATTTTAATCTTTCCTTTTTGTAGCCTTCTACAAAGCTTAAAAGAGAGAGATTAATTTTAAAACTTTCCTTTTGTTGTCATGTACAATAGGAAATTTAAAAGAGAGTGATTTTAATTGTTAATAAAATTTCCTTTTTTAAAGGGAGGCCACAAATACGGAAGTTCTAATTATATTTAAAACTTTCTTTTTTTGCCATGACCAAGGATTATAAAAGAGAGGGAGAGGGTGCCTCATGAAAATACACAACCTAAGCCTTGCCCCTCTCCTCTTTATTGTGGCCAACACCCTTATTTCTTCCCTAACGGCCGGCGGATCACATCTCCTTTAATCCTTGGTGGCTGGCTCTCTTCCTTTCTCTTCTCTTTTGATTTCTTCCCTTAAGGCCGGCGGCACATCAAGCTCCATGTCCCTTTGTGGCCAGTTGTTTGGAAGGGAAGAATAAGAGAAGGAAATTTCCTATTTTAGCATCCCTTGGTGGCCAATTTTCTTGGAGGCAAAGAAGTGGTTCGGGTGGAGTTTTCTTAGTAGATCGTCTCCCACACGACATCTAAGAGGAGGAGAGGAATACAACAGAAGATCAAGAGGTCTTTTGTCTACAAAGAAAGGTACAACTAGTCTATTAGGCCGCTGCGTACTAGTTTATTTTCTTTGTGTGGATCCTGAAATACCAACACAAGAGGCTATCATTTTTAGGTTTTCGATTTCATGTTTCAATTTTGTGTTTCAATCTTCTGCTTCTATTGAGGTCTCTTTAGTTAAATCTAGGGTTACTGTAAGAAGTTAAATATCCAATTTCTTTGAAAGTCTTTGTCTAGGAAGTGGTGGATGATCCCATAACCAAGAAGACCTAGTGCCTCACGATGTTTAACCTGGAAGTCAATCTTTGAAATAAATATTTAATTAACTTCTGTAATATGGTTTAACTTCTGAAGAACACATAGGTTAAACTTGGAGTAAAAATGTTAAGTATCGTTTCCAATCTAAGTTTAACTTCTGAAGAGCAACTTGGATTAATAATGTTAAGCATCGTTTATAATCCAAGTTTAACTTTAGTAGAGCACATGGGTAGCTAGGTTAAGTTTTGTGCTTGTATGAATTTTTATACAGGGGAAACAGAACAGTGCTCCGAGTAGCAACCAATAATTGGTATAAGAGCTAGGTTTATGCCTCTGTGTGTCTGGTTTTCAGTTAAATTATGCGCTTTTCATACACATATTTAGGCGGGATAATAGTAGGATGTGCAAATAGATTAACTCTTTGGTTGCAGGCATCCTAGTTCCAACTATTATGGTCATATTGTGTTTGTGTGTGATTGGGCCCTCGGACATGTTGAGGGCATTTTATGTGTGTGCATGATTGTAATTATTAAATACAGCAGGAGTTGTATTAGTTTTAGGATTTTACATTTTTGTTCGATCTAGATTACATGTACATTCCTTCATGGAATATAGGATCGATAAATGTAAAATTTTATTTTTGTCGCGGATCGTGTCCTTGTGAGGCGTGGTACTATTGGAGGACCAGAGGCGCAACGGAAAAGGAAGCAAGATAGATGTGATGACGTAAACCCTTCGGCAGTGGCTAGGGTTGGTGGCATACGGAGGACAGCATTGGATGAGGCCATAATAGTTGGAAAATTATTTTTCCTATTTATTGCCTTTTATGCTGTGTGTGCTTGTGTTTGTGTGCTTGTGTGCATGTTAAAATTCCTCGTCTCTAAATAACTAAGTGGGAGAGGAATTTTATTTAAATTCCACGGTCTCCATTACTGGTTTGTAAGTGATGCATTCAAACTTGTGTGTTGGCTCTGAGTACCTTCCTCCACAACGGATGAGTTTATTTGCGGATCACTAGATCAAACTTCCTTACTGGATGATTATAGGAAATTATTTAGGAGCATGTGATCTTCTCCAACTGAAGGGGCACAATCCTATTTAATAGACTAAGTATCAAGTAATGGTATACACTTAGGCACATTTAATAGTATCCTCCCCATCGGAGTCACTGCTATTATCTATGTGATCGAAGAAAAACCAACTATTAATTTGTCATAAAGTTAGGTTGACAAGATAATAAAATTAATGGCTAAACCCCCCCTCTTACAAATGTTTGAATTTGTATACTTCCACACTAACGTGACATACAAAATTCACGGTGTTTGAGGTAATTTTATTTGTCATAAAGTTATGTTGACAAGATAATTAATGGGTAAAATCCTCCTCTTACAAATGCTTGATTTTGTATACGTCCATACTAACGTGACATACAAAATTCACGGTGTTTGAGGTGTTGGTGAATTTAAATGATATTGTTTGAGGAATCAATATTATTTTAAATTCTAAAGTCTTGACCAAATATTTTATGATTCTTAGGATGACTTTCAATCCCCTTGCTGTTATATTGAAAGAGAACAAACTTACTGATCCCAATTACATTGATTGGAAATGAAACCTGGACATTGTCTTAACTGCTGAAGGCTATAAGTTCATACTTTTTGAGATCTATCCAAGCTTTCCTAATAGTGATTCTAGTAAAGAGGAGATTGAGTGTCATAAGAAATGGGTCAGGGCAAATGAGATGACGCGGTATTACATTTTGGCTTCTATGTCAAATGTGCTGCAACATCAGCATCATGTCATGCCTACTACTTATGACATGATGCGTAATCTCAAGGAACTCTTCAGACACCAGAATCAGGTTGCTAGGCAGAAGACTATGAGAAACTTGATGATGACCACCATGACTGAGAGGACACTCATGAGGGATCATATGCTCAAGATAATGACTCATTTAAATGAGATAGAAATTCTTGGAGCTGAAATCGATGGGGAAACCCAGGTCGATATTATTCTCCGAACACTGTCAAAAAGTTTTGAGCAGTTCCGCCTGAACTACAATATGAACAAAAGGACATATTTGTTGGCGAAACTTCTAACAGAACTTCAAGCAGCAAAAGAGTTATTTCGTCAAGGTTAACAAATTCACATTGCTGAGAACTTTTCTCCTTCTAAACCGAAAGGCATGAAGAAGAAGAAACAAGCAAAGAAAGTGAGTCGAACTCTAGGGGCTGGATTGAAAGCAGGTGTGAAGAAGCCGAAGGGCAAGTGCTTCACATGCAAGCAGTCTGGACATTGGAAGGTGGACTGTCCTCTTAGAAAGGAGAACAATAAAGGTATATATTATTCTCTAGTAGTTAAAACATGTTTAGTGGTGTTATCTACTGGTACCTGGTGTGTAGATATGGGGGCCACTGATCATGTCTGCAATTCATTGCAGGGGTTCCAGGAAATCGACGACTACATGAAGAGGAGATTACCGTCTACATGGGTAATGCTACGAAAGTGGTGGCTATTACAGTGGGAGATGTTTACCTATCTTTAGATAGGAATAAAATATTGATTTTGAGAAATTATCTTTATGTACCAAGTTTTATAAAGAATTTGATTTCAGTTTCTAAAATTATGGATGTATATTCTATTTCTTTTGGTAAAGAAAATAGAGTAGTTATCTGTTCTGGTACGTCGGCTGACAATATGTATACTCTAAATCCAATAACTCCCACGATACAACAAAATTCGTTTTAGGGATATGCTCTGAAAATGGTAGTGTACATTCTGAACTTGGTACCTTCTAAGTCAGTACCCTTTACTCCCACAAGATTATGGAATGAGCGTAAGCCTATTCTGAAACATATTCAGATCTGGGGTAGTCCAGCACATGTGCTGAAGGAAGATACTGATAAATTGGAATCACGTACAGAAGTTTGTCTGTTTGTGGGTTATCCTAAAAGAACAAAAGGAGGTTTTTTTTATAATCCTAAATATCAGAAGGTCATTGTTAGCACCAATACTCGATTTTTAGAAGAGGACTATGTAATGAACCACAAGTCCATGAGTAAAATTGTTCTTGAGGAAATAAGAGAAGACACGTCTACTTTAGTACCAATGGTACAAGATGAGATACCACAAGAAACTACAACACGTGTCATAAATGATGCACGATTACAAGAAGTGCTTCATCGTAGTGGGAGAGTTGTTAGGCAACCTGATAGATTCATGTTTTTGGGAGAATCTTCGGACTTGATCCCTGGTGAACATGAACTTGATCCTTGGACATATGATGAAGCACTCCAAGATAAAGATGCAACATCTTGGCAAAGTGCAATAAACTCTGAAATAGAATCTATGTATTCTAATCAGGTCTGGGAGCTTGTAGAACCATCAAATGGTGTAAAAGTCATTGGATGTAAATGAGTCTACAAAAGAAAAAGAGGGACAGACGGGAAGGTGGAAATCTTCAAAGCAAGGCTTGTTGCAAAAGGGTATACTTAGAAAGAGGGAATCGATTATGAGGAAACCTTTTCGCCGGTAGCCATGCTTAAGTCTATCCGGATTCTTTTATCTATTGCTGCTCATATGGATTATGAGTTTTGGCAAATGGATGTCAAGATAACTTTCCTTAACGGAAGTCTTGAATAAAACATCTATATGAAGCAACCAGAGAGATTCATTGCGAAGGGCAAAGAACATCTTGTATGTAAGCTCAAACGGTCTATCTATAGACTAAAACAAGCTTCGAGATCTTGGAACATCTGGTTTAATGAAGTAATCCAGTCTTATGGATTTATCCAGTGTCCGGATGAGTCTTGTGTATACAAGAAAACTGACACAAATGTGATGGCATTTCTTGTACTGTACGTAGATGACATTTTGTTCATTGGCAACAATGTCAACGTGTTATCAGACGTAAGGGTATGGTTGTTCAAGCAATTTGATATGAAGGACTTGGGAGAATGTGGACATATTCTTGGGATGAAGGTAATAAGGGATCACAAGAAAAAGATGTTGTGCTTATCCCAAGCTTTGTATATCGATACTATCCTTGCTCGTTTTAGCATGCAAAACTCCAAGAAAGGTTTCTTACCCTTTCGACATGGAGTACCTTTATCAAAAGAGATGTCTCTTAAGACATCAAAAGAGATAGAGGAGATGAAGGCAGTTCCTTATGCTTCAGCTGTAGGAAGCCTGATTTATGCAATGCTATGTACAAGACCTGATATCTGTTTTGCCATGGACATGGTTAGCAGATATCAAAGTAACTCTTGACAGAGACATTGGACTGTCGTAAAACATATATTAAAGTACATGAGAAGGACTAGAGATTATATACCGGTTTACCAGGCAGATGATTTGCTCCCTGTGGATTACACTATTACGATTCCGTAAGTGCATGAATTAGCTACACTATTGATGGTTATAAATAATCTAAGAAAAGAGATTAGGAAGCCGAAATGAGAACTAGCAACCAGAAGAAATCACTTGGTTTATTAAGTGTTCTAGGAGTTCAGTTTTATTGTGGTAGTATTGATGTATCACATATTACCCTATATTCATTGTCCATCAGTATGCATTCACCGGAAGCTAAAACAACTATCCTTAAACATCAAACAAAGACACAACTATCCCTATGAAATCCTATTACGGTTAACCCTGCCACTAGAGCGCCTTGGTAGATCACAAAGACACAACTCTAATTGATGTTATCAAAGATAGAATTAAGGAGCTTAGTTTGGTCTCTTACTTCCTTGTGGAGGAGTCGCCTCTCCTTTCAAGGAAGTACCCTAGATGTCCGTGAACGGGTTACCCCTATCACTAGGGCCCCTCGAGTGTACAATCTAAGATATCCCTCTACGAGGTTGGAAATTCCTACACAATCAATCAACATGATATAGAGATCGAGTAATCGAAACAAAGCAAGTTAAATCATCCAATAAATATAAGCATAATACTAGTCTTACATTAAAACCAATCCACAATTACTCCTTCAGCCTAGAACAAGGACTCTATTCCATAGACGTCGGAGAAAAACCTGAAGACATAGTATATTTAAACATACAATCCTCAAACACGAAGAGAGAAAGAAGAAGTATGTTTATCCAATGACGACGAGTGATCTTCGGATCTAATCCTTTGCTTCTGGAGTTGATGTGGTGATGAAAGATCACTTGACCAATGTCCTGGATGGCATGGAATGACACTGAAGTGATTCTCCTATTGACGGCTCGCTTCCCGGATCTCCCCCCTTGAGGAAAAGGGTTAAAACCCTTTTATAGGCTAGGGTGCGGCTGCGGCGGCACGGTCGTGTAAGGATGGCACGGTCGTGCCATGCCTTATCTCTGGATGCTCTGCACGGCCGTGCCAATTAGCAAGACCGTGTGAACTCCGGGCTCGACTCCTGGGACACGGTCGTGCAGGGTTGCACGGCCGTGTGCTACTTTGTTGTGGTCCTGGGGGCATGGTCGTGCAGGATTGCATGACCGTTCCTTGCTTGGTTGCTGGCTGTGAGGCACGACCATGCAGGGTTGCACGACTGTGCCCTGATCCCTCTTTGGATTGGCCATACGGTCATGCAAGCTTGCACGGTCGTGCTCTCTGCTTTGTTCCGGTGCGTCGACAATCACCGTTTTCACTTCAAAAGTTGTCCCTGTCAACATAAATCAAACAAAGAGCAGATATCCGAACAAAAGTGTATATATGATGAATACGTGATAAATGAGGTGATCATGCAAGGAATATATACGTATAAAGCAAGTGAATGTGCGTTAAAACATGCATAAATGATCGTAATATTTACGCGCATCACACTCCCAGACTTGAACCTTTGCTTGTCCTCAAGCAAAACGCTGTAAACTATGTTCATGAGTGCCTGACAGTGTTTCATAATCCCTAGTGCATTTGCCTAACTCTATCAACTAGTTTCATTAATAAACATGATTGTGGAGTTACCTAAGTATGACTTAAGCATAAGTTCTTTGTGCTCGGTGCAATAAGTAGCTCAAACTCTTCAAGTTTTAATTCTCTGTCCTAGTTAAGTCGTCATACAATTGAGTTCCTAATGTTCCCGGTGATAGGTACTTACCTGCCATACACTTGGTTCGTTTTTCTTAAATTACACAAGGTCTCAAAGGATACTTCTTGGAATCAAGAGAAACATAATATTCATTTCCCCAGTAACCTAACTCGGTCTCAAAGGGGTGAATTGTTAGTTTCCACTCACGACAACTATTTTTTTTATCCCTTATTCATTTTTTATATATATATTTTTTTGTGCTATAGTGTAGCATTAATCACACATGTGGGATGCATATGTTGGGATTTAGATTTTCCAAACGAGCTTCCATGATCCGAGGTCATCCAGTAACCAAAATGTAAATAAAAAATCACCATGGGAACAAAAGTACTAAACAATTTGGATGAATCATAACTATTCCAAAATATTTCTACTATTCAAGCTTAAGTACTTAAGTGTAGTATAAATAAGATCCTTAAGGTTAGGCCAAAATTTATACCAAACTCTGTACAATACTTAGCTTATTTCATGCTACTAAAGATAGAGAAAGGAGATACACGAAACATACTAATACTATCTTAACAACACATAAACTAAGAAAATGCTAGTCATTTTGCTATCAGACAAGTAGCAAAAAAAGAAAAAGGTTTAATGTTCTCAAATATGCCTCAAAACTAAAAAAAAACATGAAACGACTAAACAAAGCAAAGTGCAAATAAACAAGCAAACTAATATGCAAAACAGAAAAATAAAATATGCAGAAAAGAAAAGAAAACTCGACTTGACTCAGGTTGTGCAGACAGACACAACACCCCCCAGACTTAGACTTTTCATCGTCCCGATTAAATCAATACAGTGGCAGGGGTGGGGGATAAGAGGGTCCCCGATGTGTGCCAGGGGAAAATCTAGGCATACCAGGAAGATGACTAAGGTGTTGATGATATTGATAAAGAGCATCTACTTGTTGTCTAGTGATATCCATATCATCCATAAAATTTCTCATTCTTTCCTGGTCAACATTATAATCCTGAACGAACCCTATCACCTGACTATGGAAGTCCCTAGTGAACTGAAAATGATCTTGTACCTCCCTAAACTGGTCGTCAGATAACTTGAAGCAACCCTCCAACAATCGTTGTTGGGTATTTTGCTTCTCATGAAGGGATTCTAAAGATGTACGGAAGTCAGAAAAATCAAATCTAGAGGATCCCGTACCATAGACAAAAGAGTGCCTAGGAGGTTCTAGATGTCCGGAAGGGTGCGGGAATCCTGATGACGAGGGCTCTTAGTAGTACTCGATTTCTTCTAGAATGGAGGGGACAGTCTCGGGGTGTAAATCAGCAATCACCCAGTTCGCGGGGTTGCAAATTGAAGTACGCTCGGGGAAAGGAAGGGGTAATAGAAAACCATTGTTCCTAGGGAAGGCAAACTCATTCTCATCCTGACAAATCATCTTCATAGCAAGATAAGAATCGATATCGATCTTGTCATTACCATGGATCACCTCTAATCCATCAAGCTCACAACCCAAATTGAACGCTATTTGGGTGATCAATCCACCAAACACTATCATCCCCAAAGATGCCTTAGCTACCCTCAACAAAGTTTGCAAGAAATGAAATCCGTAATCAAAATCTACTTTATTCAACATTGCCCAAAGAGAATAGAGTTCTATCTTTTTAACCACCCCATCACTCTCTCCTCGACCAAAGATCATTTTGCTCATCACTCGGTGAAGGTATCTAAAGGTCGGGTTTTGCATGCGGGATGCTTTGGCTCTAGAGGGTTCATAAGGGTCTTTTGATCCGATTATTGACGTCCAAAATTCATTCCATCTTATTTCATCATCAAATCCATGGGCACCACCAATGGGTAAACCAAAATAATTGTTGGAATCACTAAAAGTCCACCAAACTTCTTTATTCATTATCCTAAAAGTTATGACCTCTACATAGTCATCCTCAGAAGAAAATTTAACATCAATTGAGCTAAAAAATTCAAGGACTAGGCGGGGGTAGGTCGGTGCATGAGCGTACATAATATCATTCCAATCTAAAGAACTAATCATCCAATCTACATCATCCATAATTCCTAGCATATCCATAGTAATGGGATCCATATACTTAGTGCATATAATTTTTCTAGCGACAAGGATATCATATCTAGTTTTTTGTTCATGATTTCTAAAAATAATATTGAACTTGTTTTCGTTACCTTCGTCGCGTGTCACCCTTTTTCCGTTGCCTTTTGAAGAAGACGCCTTCCCTTTTCCTTTGTTGCCTCCCGGTGCATCTCCTTCGCCAAATCCACTGCTTCCTCGACGAAGTCTCTTCAAGATCTGCGACATGGTGCAAGGTTTTGAGGAATTTCTTATGGAGATGGGTATTGAGGATGGAAAAGGAGGAGAAGGAAGGAAAAATAGGGAAGTTGCTTCTCTCTTTCCGAATTTGTGGCTTGAAGAAGTGTTAGATTTGGATGTAGATCTAAGCAAAAATGAGCTCTAGAGGTGGGAATTAAGGTTTGATGAGGTGTAGTGGGGAGGAGAAGGCTTTTTTGGGAGAGAAGAAGATGGAAATTAGGGCTTTTGGAGGAGTAAGTGACGCACACAGGTAGGGGCACGGCCGTGTCTTATAGACACGACCAGGTTAGGTGGAGCTCTGCACGGCCGTGCCAATTGGCACGACCTCCTCTTTCCTCTCCTCGACTAAGGCACGGTCGTGCCAATTGGCACGACCCATTCCTCCTTCTTCTTTGCACATGTTGCACGGCCGTGCCAATTGGCACGGCCTGGTTCTTCTCCCTCTCTGGCGGTCTCGCATGGCCGTGCCGATTGGCACGACCCGTGTTCTTCTTTTCTCTGCATAGGCCACACGGTCGTGCAAGGTTGCATTGCCCGTGGCCTTCATTCCTCTGTCGGCTTCGCACGAAGACTCGCCTTTTCGCCATTTTGGTCCCCCTGATGCCTCCACGCCCATGAAACACTCACGACCAACTCGCGGAGGCTCTGCACATCCTGAAAACGAATACCCAAAAATAAAGAAATAATAAAAGTACTTGACTCGAACTTACTAAAGAAATAAAACAATAAACAGAATGATAAACTAAAATGAAAACCCTTGGGTTGCCTCCCAAGAAGCGCTTGTTTTAGGTCTTTAACTCGACCCCATTTCAGCTAATATGGACTAAACCCGTGGAAGCATAGCTCTCCTCCTAGGGTTAATGCTCCAGTCTGCGTCTTTAATTTCGCTCATGCAGGACAAATGTATTTCTTATTGCTCGCTGGAGGAGAACTCTCATGGATACTGCACTCCTTGACTTTGTGTAAGTTGATCTTGCTAAAATTTTCCTGGGAAGAGGGGATGCAGATGGAAGAATCAGATAAATCAAATTCAATCTTTTCTTTGTCGATCTCCAAGGATAACTTGTGACTTTTCACATTAATGATGACTCCAGCTATGGCAAGGAATGGTCTTCCAAGGATGATCGGTATCTTGGGATCCTCCTCCATATCCAAGATAATGAAATCTGTGGGAACGATACATCCACCCACTTCTACTGGCACGTCTTCCACTATTCCCATCGGGGATCTACATGAATGGTCAGCTAATTACAGTGCCATAGTAGTCATTTTAATATTCTGGAGTCCCAGCTTCTTACATAAAGAGTATGGAAGTAGGCTAATGCTGCCCCCCAAGTCGCAGAAAGCTCTCTGTATGAGTTCAGAACCAATTTTGCACGGTATGGAAAAACTTCCTGGATCCTGAAGTTTTGGTGGAATATTTGCTATAAGTAGAGCGCTGCAATTCTCCGTTAATGCTACAGTCTCGAAGTCGCCCTTCTGCCTCCTGTTAGATAAAATACCCTTTAAGAACTTTGCGAACTTAGGTATTTGGTGCAGTGCATCTATCAGTGGTACTTCTATGCAAATTTCCTTAATCTTCTTTAGGAATCGGTTGAACTCTTCATCCTTCTGGGATGTTATCAGTTTCTGAGGGAAAGGAATCGTTTGACTTCATGAGGGAACTTGAAGAGTTCCTTCAACTTTCTTAGTGACCTCCTCTCCATCCCTGTTCTAGATATGATTGGGCATTAGGGGAGAGGGCTCTTCCTCTGAGTCAGGTCCTTTCTGAGTAATGATTTGGGGGTCTCCCATAGTTCGTCCGCTCCTCAGCTTGATGAGGTTGCAGTGTTCTACTGGGTTTATATCTAGCTTCCTTGGAAATGTTCCCTGTGCTCTTGAGATGGACTGGGCTATCTGGTTGTCTTGCATCTTTTAATGTTTCTTAGAATTTTCCATTCTTTGAGTTAACAGCTTGATCTCATTCTTCATCTCTTTTTGCTCTGAGAGAGTTTCTTCAAGCATCTTTTCAATTCTGGACAATTGTGAAGGTTGTTGTTGAAAAGTCTATTATCCAGATGAGTAGCCCTGCTGCCCAGGTGAGTAGCTCTGTTGTCCGGGTTGATAGCTTTATTTTGCTGGCCCTTGGCCTTGATTATTCTAGTATGAGAAGTTTGGGTGATTCCTCTAACCTGGATTGTATGTGTTGGAGTACGGATTGTTTTACCTTTGGTTGTAGCTGACTATCGCATCACACTCCTCAAGTTGATTTATCTGTGCTTGTATTGGCCCTAGGGGGCAAGTATCTTGAGCATGATCCGTACTGCCGCAAGTTTTACAAACACAAACTATCGCTTTGGCCGTGTTGTTGTTGTTTCCCATGGCCTCAAACTTCTTGGTCAGAGCATCTAGCTTTGCAGACATGAGAGTGACTGCATCTACGTCAAATTTTCCTGACGCTTTTATTTGATTTTTTGAGAGAGAACCAACAGATCTTTTTGATGCCCACTGATGGTGATTCTGTGCTACATTCTCTATGATCTCTTCAGCTTCATCAAGGCTCTTATTCATCAGTGCTCCTCCTGCTGCAGAATCGAGGGATACCTTCGTGTGATAGTTGATTCCATTGTAAAAGGTGTGTAGAACCAAGCATTTCTCAAGGTCATGATGGGGGCACTATCTTAGCATACTTTTGAATCTGTCCCAGGCTTCAAATAATGATTCCGAGTCTATCTGTTTGAAGCTTGCTATCAAATTTCTCATATAAGCAGTTTTACTTGGTGGATAGAATTTGTCCAGGAATTTCTACTCACACTGCTCCCAGGATGTAATGCTGTTTGCTGGAAGGGAATTTAGCTACTACTTGGCTCTATCTTTCAGGGAAAATCTGAAGAGCAATAACCTTACTGATTCTGGAGGGATTTCGTTCACCTTCATGGTACCACAGATCTCGTAGAAAAGCTCTAAGTGATGGTTTGGATCATCGTGCGCTCCTCCAAATTGATTCTGCTGAACCATGTGAATTACTGCAGACTTGATTTCAAAATTGTTAGCTTTGATTGGCAGTCGAGTGATGCTAGACCAAACCCCTCGTGTATAAAGTGTTGCATAATCTTGCAACAATTTATCAGCCATCTCTGAAGATTCTTGTACTGCTTGAAATGCTTTTTGTAGGTTTCTTCTTCTCAAAAAGGTCCTATCGATCTCTGGATCAAACGGTAGAAGTTGTCCTGAAAGATTAGCTCTACGCATGAAAAAAAAATAATAAAATATGAAATATAGTAAAGAAGGAAAGATGAAATAATATTATTTTTGGCATTTTAATGAAAATGCAAAAGGTAAAGAAAAACAAGAATAAAATTTTTTATTTAGCTCTAAATGCAAAATAAAGGAAGGATAAAGAAAACAAAGTCTAGTCTAATCTAGTATGATTATCAGTAATGTTATAGACGCAGTCCCCTGCAACAATGGCAAAAACTTGTTACAATTCTGCAAGCGCACGAATTCATCGTTAGTAATAAAGATTATCGATCCCACGAGGACTGGTTATAAGCACTAGTGATAACACACTTAGGATAAGCTACACTATCGATGGTTGTAAGTAATCTAAGAAAAGAGATTGGGAAGCAGAAATGAGGACTAGCAACGAGAAGTAATCACTTGGTTTATGAAGCGTTCTAGGAGTTCGATTTCATTGTGGTGGTATTGATGTATCACATATTACCCTATACTCATTGTCCATCAGCATGCATTCACTGAAAGCTAAAACAACTATCTTTAAGTACCAAACAAAGATGATCCCTATGAAATCCTGTTACGGTTAACCTCTGTCACAAGCGCCTCGGTAGATCACAAAGACACAACTCTAATTGATGTTATCAAAGATAGAATTAAGGAGCTTAGTTTGGTCTCTTACTTCCTTGTGGAGAAGTCGCCTCTCCTTTCAAGGAAGTGCCCTAGATATCCGTGAACGGGTTACCCCTGTCACTCGGGACCCTCGGGTGTACAATCTAAGATATTCCCTCTACGAGGTTGGCAATTCATACATAATCAATCAACACGATATAGAGATCGAGTAATCGAAACAAAGCAAACGAAATCATCCAATAAATATAAGCATAATACGAGTCTTACATCAAAACCAATCCACAATTACTCCCTCATCCTAAAACAAGGACTCTACTCCATAGACGCCAGAGAAAACCCCGAAGACATAGTATATTTAAACATACAATCCTCAAACATGAAGAGAGAAAGAAGAAGTATGCTTATCCAATGACGACGAGTGATCTTTGGATCCAATCCTTTGCTACTAGAGTTGATGTGGTGATGAAAGATCGCTGGACCAATGTCCTGGACAGCGTGGAACGACACCGAAGTGATTCTCTTGTTGACGGCTCACTTCCCGGCTCTCCCCCTTGAGGAAAAGGGTTAAACCCCTTTTATAGGCTAGGGTGCGGCTGCGGCGGCACGTCCGTGTAAGGATGGCATGGTCGTGCCATTCCTTATCTCTGGCTGCGCTACTCGGCTATGCCAATTGGCACGACCGTGTGAACTCCGGGCTCGGCTCCTGGGACACGATCGTGCAAGGTTGCACGGTCGTGTGCTACTTGGTTGCGGTCCTGGGAGCACGACCGTGCAGGGTTGCACGGTCGTTCCTTGCTTGGTTGCTGGCTGTGAGGCACGGTCGTGCAGGGTTGCACGGCCGTACCCTGATCCCTCTCTGGATTATCCACATGGCCGTGCAAGGTTGCACGACCGTGCTCTCTGCTTTGTTCCGGTGCGTCGACAATCACCGTTTTTGCTCCAAAAGTTATCCCTGTCAACACAAAACCAAACAAAGAGCAGATATCCGAATAAAAGTGTATATATGATGAATACGTGATAAAAGAGGCGATCATGCAAGGAATATATACGTATAAAACAAGTGAATGTGCGTTAAAATATGCATAAATGATCATAATATTTACGCACATCATACATGGATTCGGATTTTCAATCAGATAGGGACAATATTAAGTCAACCTCGGGGTATGTGTTTACTTTGGGAGGTGGAGCCATAACATGGAGGAGTGTTAAGCAGAAATGTGTTTTAGACTCCACCATGGAAGCTGAATATGTGGCAGCCTCTGAGATAGTCAAAGAAGCAGTATGGCTAAGAAATTTCTTGATGGACTTGGATATGATTCCTGGATTGCCCAAAATTATCACAATTTATTATGATAATAGTGGTGTAGTAGCAAACTCGAAGGAAGCACGAGCCCATAAGGCAAGTAAACATATAGAGCGCAAGTACTACCTGATACGAGACATCGTGAAATAAGGAGAAGTTGTTGTCGCCAAGATTGCATCATAAGATAAACTGGCAGATCCTTTCACTAAGGCTCTTCCGGTGAGAGCTTTTGATCGGCATGTTGAGAGGATGAGAATCAGATGTATGGTAGCATAGTCTTTTAGTATAAGTGGGAGATTGTTAGGATGTATACTAAAAGCCTAGCTTTTTGTAAACATTTATTTTGAAATAAGAATCACATTGGTCAAATGTCTACATTTATGTTAAATGTAGTTGTCCATTTAATTTATATTGTAGATAACATGGTGTGTGCTGGCACATAGAAGATCATGTTATCAGTTTCTTATAAATTATAAATAGTAGCTCACAACCAAGATGGAATGGGACAAACCATTGGAATGGTTGTAGTGTAATTTGGTATTAGTTTATCTTAACTATAAAACTACACTAGTACACTATGTGTGTATTGAGCAGAACCATTTGAGGTTGTTTCTTTATATACTGACTACATAAAAGAACAAAACCTCTATTATTATGGATGTGCGCACTCTTAATCCCGATATAATAACAAGCACGTATACTTAGTATTTATTTCTTGAATTTATCAATGGGTGAGATTTATTCCGCTAAATCAATAGGCCCGATAAGATTGGGAAATAATATTATTTATATGGTGTGTTATTGATTATAGAAGGAAACCATGTCCTAGTAATCTATGTTGATGATGCCCCCTTGAGGAGCTCATAAGGATTATCATGTAAACCTTGCAGGTGGACTTAGTCCGACATGATAATGAAATTGAGTGGTACTACTCTTGGAACTAGATATTGATTAAGTGAGTTGTCAATAACTCATTTAATTAGTAGACATTCAATATCTTAAACACAGGGAGATTAATGCACTCATGATAAGAAGGAGCTCATAATGTAATTTGGGATTGGTGTGGTAGTTCAATAATAACTCTTTAGTGGTATGAGTTATTATTGATGAACTTGAGTTGGGTGTTCGAGGCGAACACAGGAAGCTCAAGCTCATCAGGAAACCAAAACCAATTTCTCCTCTCGGTCCCTGTTGTAGCCTCTATAAATCCTTGTATCCACCAAGTCCACATCTTACCCAAGTAATGGGATGGACACATCCTTGCTTGGAGCAAGGGGGCCGACCATGCATTATTTGGAGCCCAAAAGGTGGTCGGCCCCAAGCACATCTTGGTGTCTAAGATGTGGTCGGCCACATAAGTTAAAAGGAAGTTTTAATTTTTTAAAACTTTCCTTTTTAGTGGCCACATGAAGAATAAAAGGAGTTTTTAATTTTGTGTTAAAAATTTTCCTTTTATAGCTCATCCTCATAGTTTTAAAAGAGAGTTTTAAATTTTTTAAATCTTTCCTTTTATAGCTATCTACAAAGGATTAAAGAGAGATTTTAATTTTGTTAAAATCTTTCCTTATTTGTAGCTATCTATAATGTTTAAAAGAGATATTTTAATTTTTGATAAAACTTTTTCTTTTTTGTAACCATGATTTAAAAGAGAAGTTTTAATTTTAATCTTTCCTTTTTGTAGCCTTATACAAAGTTTAAAAGAGAGAGATTAATTTAAAACTTTCCTTTTGTTGCCATGTGCAATAGGAAATTTAAAAGAGAGAGATTTTAATTGTTGTTAAAATTTCCTTTTTTAAAGGGAGGCCACAAATAAGGAAGTTTTAATTATGTTTAAAACTTTCTTTTTTTGCCATGACCAAGGATTATAAAAGAGAGGGAGAGGGTGCCTCATGAAAATACACAACCTAAGCCTTACCCCTCTCCTATTTATTGTGGTCGGCACCCTTGTTTCTTCCCTAAGGGCCGGCGGATCACATCTCCTTTAATCCTTGGTGGTAGGCTCTCTTCCTTTCTCTTCTCTTTTGCTTTCTTCCCTTAAGGCTGGCGGCACATCAAGCTCCATCTCCCTTTGTGGCCGGTTGTTTGGAAAGGAAGAATAAGAGAAGGAAATTTTCTATTTTGGCATCCCTTTGTGGCCGATTTTCTTGGAGGCAAAGAAGTGGTTCGGGTGGAGTTTTCTTGGTAGATCGTCGT
The DNA here is from genome assembly GCF_018446385.1 of Zingiber officinale. NCBI lineage: Eukaryota > Viridiplantae > Streptophyta > Magnoliopsida > Zingiberales > Zingiberaceae > Zingiber > Zingiber officinale. The sequence goes on from NC_055995.1 coordinate 13,942,356, forward strand.
TCACATGATGCCCAAGAGGAGGAGAGGAATACAACAGAAGATCAAGAGGTCTTTTTTCTACAAAGAAAGGTACAACTAGTCTATTATCCCGCTGCGTACTAGTTTATTTTTTTTATGTGAATCCTGAAATACCAACACAAGAGGATATCGTTTTTAGGTTTTCGATTTCGTGTTTCGATCTAGTGCTTCTATTGAGGTCTCTTTAGTTAAACCTAGGGTTACTTTAAGAAGTTAAATATCCAATTTCTTTGAAAGGTTTTGTCTATGAAGTGGTGGATGATCCCATAACCAAGAAGGCCTAGTGCCTCGCCATGTTTAACCTAGAAGTCAATCTTGGAAATAGATATTTAATTAACTTCTGTAATATGGTTTAACTTCTGAAGAACACATAGGTTAAACTTGGAGTAAAAATGTTAAGTATCGTTTCTAATCCAAGTTTAACTTTTGAAGAGCAATTTGGATTAATAATGTTAAGTATCATTTTCAATCCAAGTTTAACTTTAGTAGAGCACATGGGTAGCTAGGTTAAGTTCTGTGCTTGTACGAATTTTTGTACAGGGGAAACAGAACGGTGTTCTGAGTAGCAACCAACAGAAGCTTGGGTCGAGAAGCCCTTATAAGGGTTATGGAAGGTGCCTTTAAGGACCTTGAAGGCGCCTCTAACCTGAGAAATCTGATCCCGACTTTGCTGTGCTTTATCTATGATGAGGTCCAAGATCTATATTGTAGAAGGCGCTTTCCACAGCACTAAAGGTGCCTTCCATGAACAATAGGAAGACACCTTCCTTCACCTAAAAAGTGCCTCGGGCACTGTTCACCTGAGGCCTTTGTGCTCCTTTTGCCCTGCAAAACATGTTAGTCCAATAATACAAGGTGTACCCTACAAAATAGAGTTAGCACACTCATAGTAAAGAGTACTAATTAGATCCTATCTCCCAGATACCAAGATCTAGTCAATGTCTTAATTTAGGTTTCCAAAATAGACTTAAATCAGACTGACGCCTACTGTCCCTTTGAACGGAGGCGTATCCTCACTTAGTCACTCTCTCTAGTGACTTACCTCTACTTACCAAGTGTAGAGTTATCTTCGGAATCACACATCAGGGCTTCGAGAATCGCACATCCCGATCAGAGCGGTACCCCCTTTTCCTAACTGGTAGTTGCACCAAATCAGAGTAGTACTTGCTTTGATACCACTTTTTGGATCATGATGCACATAAGAGGGGGGGGGGGGGGGGGAATCACGTGGTTTTCAAAACACTTCTTTTTCGGTTTTAAAAACTCGAGTGCACGGCGGAAAGTAAAAGAAAAGTAACAAGAAGAACACAAGCGATTTTTTACTTGGTTCGGAGCCTTCGGTGACTCCTACTCCAAGGCTCAGGTCTCATGGACCTATCGATGGACAATCCACTAAAAATCTCTTCCTGTACCCCTGGAAGAGACAATCGAGTGCAAAAGGTTAGGTCAAGTGCAACACATTGCACTTGTCCTTTGATAGTAATTCAGTACAAAAGAAAACGTTACCAACACTCTTTATGGATCAAAATGAGAGCTCTTCTTGTGCTGATGTCTGTCTGCCGGCATGACCGAAACTCCTCAAATCAGTGTCAGGCTCAGCAGCTTCATAGTAGAGTCGTAGCATCAATTGGAAGTAGTCAGAGGCTCAAATATGTGCGCAATAGCTCGTATGTAGTTGTTATCCCATGGCCTCCTCGAGACTGCCTTATAAAAGGCTTGGAGGGCACCTCCCATAAGCATGGAAGGTGCCTCCAATGGGATAAAATTTTATCTCGGCTTCGCTGCACCTTATCTGCTGATCGATCAAATTTTATCCATGGAGGGCGCCTTCTATAGCCATGGAAGGCACCTTCCATAAATAGTACCGAGGCGCCTTACATAGCCATGGAGGGTGCCCTTGGGTATTGTTCACCCGAAGGCAGCTTTGCTTCCTTGCTTACTTTCTTACCCTACAACAAATGGGTTAGTCCAAATACCCTGCAAAATAAGTGTTAGCACAAATATAATAAATGGAGTAATTAGTTCCTGCCCTCCCAGGACCAGGAACTAGTTAAGGTCTCAGTGTAGGGATCCCAAATGGTCCTAGACTGAATCGACGCCTACTATCCCTCAACTGGGATGCATCCTGACAGTCACTCTCCTTCAGTGACTTACCGTTTGCCAGACATTTAGTCAACCCGTCGACCAATCTGGACTTAGTGCCAGCTATCCGGTCGGCTCGTCGACCTAGATGGACTTCGTACTAGCTATTTGTTCGGCCCATCGACCTAGCTGGACTTCGTGCCAGCTATCCGATCGACCCATCGACCTAGCTGGATTTCTCCTGCACACTCGGTCAAAGTGTTAGATCACAACAAAACTAACTTAGCCTACTTTTTCATTCATCAAAACCTAAATTAGACCATTAGTACTAACCGCACCAACAGAACATACTTTAACATATGTTGTAAAACAATTTTTTATTTTTTGAAAAGAGTTTATAACATTTTTCCTCCCTCAAGTAATCTTGAGAATTATTTTATTACAAAAAAATGTTTCTCTGTTTACTTTCCTTAGCACTTTATTTGCTTAAATATCTATTCATTTTTTTTTATGAATGCCAAAGGGGGAGAGTTAAGGGGTTAAGTTGATTAAGTTAGCAAACTCTGAAACAAATCAAAATTCGAATAACTTAAACCATATTATTTGTCTTTTTTGCATTTTTTTCCCTAACTTAACTCAGGTCGTCATTGCATCAAAAAGGAAGAGATTGTTGGTGCAGTTTGTACTAACGGTGTAACTCAGATTTTGATGAATCACAAGTAAATTAAGTTAGGTTTTGTGTGATCTAACCACTTGACTAAGTGTGTAGGAGAAGTCCAGATAGGTTGACGGGCTAATCGGATATCTGGCAGAAAATCAAGCTAGGTCAACGGGCCGACCGAATAGCTAGTACGAAGTCTAGATAGGTTGGCAGGTTGACCGGATATCTGGCATAAAGTCTAGCTAGGTCAACGGGCTGACTGGATAGCTGCCATCAAGTCCAGACAAGTCGACTGGCTGACCGGATGTCTAGCAAACTAGTAAGTTAAGATAAGTCACTGGAGATGAGTGACTAAGTGAGGACGCATCTCAGTTGAAGGGACAGTAGGTGTTAGTCCAGGTTAGGTCCATTTCGGATCCCTAATATGAGACTTTGACTAGTTCCTAGTCCTACGAGGATAGGAGCTAATTTATACTACTCTTTAATTTTGCTAACACTTGTCTTGCAGATTTATTGGACTAACATTGTTTTGCAGGACACAAAGAAGGAAATTTCCTTCAGGTGAACAGTACCCGAAGGTGCCTTCCATGACTATGAAAGGCGCCTTCTATGAAGGCGCCTTCAATAGGATAAATTTTGGCCGAAGTCATGGATAAGCACCGGGCTGTTCAGGATCAAATTTGCCTCATTGGAGGCACCTTCCATGGCTATGGAAGGCGCCTTCCATGCCTTTTATATGCCTGTCTCGAGAAGCCTTCACAACAAAACCAATATACGAGCTATTGCGCGTTCATTCAAGCTTCTGATTGCTCCAGGCTTCTTCTACGACTCTGCTGCAAAGCTACTGCGCTCGACGACTGTTCTGAGGACTTTTGATCGTGGCCGGTAGACCGACATCGACACACGAACGCTTCCACATTCAAACTCTAAGTGTCAGTAACAAACTTTATTGTTGCACTTACATTATGCAAATGGAAAGTGTAGCCTATTACACTTATCCAAATTATTCTCTGTATTTGATCCCCTCTTCCAAGGGTACCGGGAGAGGTCTATAGTAGATTACCCATCGATAGGTTTGTGGGACCTAGGTCTTAGAGTAGGAGTCACAGAAAGCTCCGAACCAAGTAAACCGCTTACGTTTTCTAGTGTTGCCTTTTCATTTTAATTTTTCGCTGCGTTCTTTACTCTATTTTTAAAACTGAAAAGAAAAGTTTTTAAAACTATGTGATTCCCCCCCCCCCCCCCCCCCTCCCCTCCCCTCTCACGTGCTTATCGATCCAACACAATGGTGAATACACTACTATAACCAACCCTTCAAATTGGAGGCTAGCTTGAATCCACCCTATCCCTCAAGCTAGAGAGGCAACTTGCCCCCTCCTGAGGTACCTCATGCTACCATAGTTCACCTAGGTAGGGATAAGCCATGCACTGAACCGAATGGACCCTCCTCTTCTCATGTTGAGCAACCCACAGGATCTCATTCATATGATATTTTTGACTTTCGCTCTAGTCTTAATACTATTCATATAGAATAGTTTGCTATAGGGCAATATTTGGAGCAACAAGGAGGGACTTGGACTAGTGGATTTCATGACTTTATGGGGCACTTCTAGAGGATGGAAATGCATTATGATGAAGCTAAATTATATTTTCAAGATGAGGAAAGGAGGAGACTGTCAGTGTAATAAGCACTGATAATCAAATTCAGGTTTTAATGTATAAAAAAATGTTAACATTAGATATTGTGTGTTCTAATCTATTTACCAAATGTGCAAGACTGAAAGACTTGATAGGACCTGAAACCAGGCTAAGTCCAGTTAAGTCTAGAGGACATGATAATTGGTAGGAAGCCCAGATAGGTTGATATCTGGCAGGAAATTTAGTTGAGTCTATGGGACCTGACAACTGGCTAAAATCTATATAGGACATTTGGTAGGAAGATATAGTGGGTCAAGAGATCATAAACAAGTAAGACTACAAGTGATAAATTGAGGTAAGCGACTAGAGGAGAGATCTAATGAGGATGAGTCCTAGTGGGACTATAGGTGTTAGTCCAACTTGGATTTATTTTGAAAGTCTAAGTTGAAACTAAGATTAGATCTTAGTCTTGGTAAGACATGATCTAACTTATAAATCTTTTTATATTTCATACTATTATATGTTATGCTAACTCTGTGATGCAGGAAATCAAAATTTGAGTTAAGGCATTCTAGGTGCTTGGAAGGGATCCAAGCGCTCGGAGTTCTGGGCACCTCGAGTGGGTGCAAGTGATCGGAATGGTCCGAATCTAACTTCCTGAGCAGATGAGTTGGTAGACATTGGTTGGCTGGCCTAGGTCATCATCTAGGTGCCCAGGAGTGCTCCAGGCGCTCGGGAAGGGATAGAGACAACTTGGATAAAGAAGCTTCACCGAGGTGCAACCATGTCAGCAATTCAAGCGCTCGAGGGAGGTCCAAGCACCTAGGGCACCTGAATGAGCCTATAAAAGCAACTTCTACCAACGGCTTCAAGACACTTCACTACAACTTTTGTACTCACCTACTACTCCAAAACTCGCTCTACAATGTTGAAATGGTGTTCCAATGACCAAAGCTCAAGTTTACTACATTCCTCAAGTTGTTGGTATCATTTTTATTTATGTGTACTTTACTTTCAATTCATTTATATTATCATCAAGCTTATAGTGAATTGTCCAACAAAAACACATAACGAATATAGACCTTAGAATAGAAGTCATCAAAGGTTTCAAACCAAGTAAAAGAAAAGTGTTAGCATTGCTTTTTTTTTTTCTATTTACTTTCCACTCCGTATTCTATCTTGTAATTCCACCAAGAGGCGAAGGAGCTTATATCTTCTCAAGCTAAGCATATGTATTTGTGGCAGCAACAATATTACTCCTAAAGTTTTAGTAGAGCCAAAGGGCCTCATTTTCCCCATATTCCTCCTTAACCCCCACTTTGATGCTCATGGTGAGTTCTTTTTTTAAATAGCATTTGATGATTCTTTCTTTAGACATTTTTCTTTTATGATTTAGTGTTAGTTTTATGTCCTAGTTGCTTAGTCTTATTGGTTCAAAATGAAGCACAACCGTCATTGTATTGTCCTTTAGCATAAATTTTGTTTTTGGCAATTGGTAATACCATGTGAATGCACTCTCTCATTTTCTTCGGTAGTTCATATCTTCCTATCTTGTAGTAGAATTTTATAGAAGCATTATTGAGTTAATTTGGTTTTACCATATGCCTACTTGATAATTTGATCATTACACTTCACTTATGATTTAATTCCTAAAGGTGGATTTAGTACATAATAGACATGATTCATTTTGTTGGACAAATACCATGGTGACTATAGGTGATCCTTTTCTAATATTTTAGTTACTAGATTATGCTACGATTGTTTCAACCCATTTAGAAAAATTAAAATCCCATGTAAAAGACAAAGGAGAAAAAAAAATAAAATTGCAATAAAACATTTGAGTGGAAGAAGAAAGTCTGAGTAGCAATAATAGGATAGAAAATAATTATCGTGAATGGAAATGATAAAATGTCCCTTTGAGATTAAGTTAAGTTACTTGAGAAATATTTATTTATTTCTTTCATTACCGAGCATATAAAATATGACACCCAAATAATAATAAAATAATAAGAGTATTGGAGAAATAGTCTTATTGGATTTTTTTTTCAAAATTTTTAGAAATTTTTCTAGATTTAAACGGAGTCCAAATGGCTTGTTTTGAGGGGATGAATCGGTGGGGCTAGATGGAAGTCTGTTTAAAATATCCCTTAAATGGGAGTTGATTGAGGATTTAACTTAGGGTTTAATTATATTAAACCTAAGTTTTATTTCTTTTTCCTCCTTACTTCTCCCGATTTCTTCCCCGCGCCTAGCATTTCCTCCCCAGTGTCGACGCCACAAGGGAGTTGATCGCGCCGACGCCATTCGACCCTGCCAGCCGATCCTCCCTCCTTCCACCACCGGCCGAGCCTCCCTCCTCCTTCTCCCTCTCGAGGTGTGGAGTCTTTCCCCTTTCTCTCGCGCGCGGATAGCTAGATACCGACAGAGCAGTGCTCTTCACCGACGATCTCGTCTTCACCGCGTCACCGAGAGGAAAGTCACCGGATCTTGAGGGTACTGACATTGTCCAGGCTATCTCTGGTAGAGCGATCGCTTCATCAACCATTTCTTGCACGCAATCGAAGGGGAATCGGCTCTAGGGCACGACGTGGGAGTTGACTCGCGTCAACCCTAGCTGACCGATCTCTTCAATCCTCCTCTTCAATCTGGTTGCTGGAGAGTGGTCTATGTCTCTCCACCAGCTGGGTCGAATCGGGCGATCAGTGTGGGTAAGCTTTATCTGATTCATATGGATTCAAGATCTTGCCTAATTAGTCCCCTTTGTGATGTTCTTTCTATCTTAGACTAGAGGGATGCATCGAATCAGCGTACCGGTGGACTTTCCTTGAAGCCGATCACTGCATTCCATTTCTTGTGGTTGATTGAGTCTCAGTTGGGGGATTAGGGATCTATTGAATTAAGTATTGTTCTGTTGGTTAGTGTTTTAGTAATTCATTGCTGTGCAATTAGGTTCTAGATTGATTCTTGGAAGAATTGGTGTGTGGGTGTTCTTTTGTAGCTTCCAAGCAGTGGACTGTGGGGCTATAAGCTACTGAATTGCTGCCAAATCTCAAGGTAAGTGATTTCTAATGAGGTATCTCTGTTATTCCCATTAGTAGGTTGCTAAATTAGGTTTTCTAAAGGATGGTAGGGTTTGTGCTTGCTTAGATTTATGAGTGGTGTGATGTGGATTGGATGAATTATTGTGGTTGGATTAATTGAGGTGGATGAACTATGTAGGATTGATTCTTGATGTTAGTAGATAATACATAGATTAAATGATGGTGTTAATTGAAGTAAATGAGTAGAATTTGGAATTTGGTTGTGATATGTTGATTTGGGTGAGTTTTTGGAGATGAATCGTGTATAAACCTATTCTAATAAGGTTGTATGATTAAGGATTATTTGGAGATTAATCAGATATCAGATTTGATTAGAGTGATCCTAATTGGGTTAGGGCTTTTATTTAGCTATTTAATTCATATGAATTTAGCTAAATAAAATATATATATTGATTGATGCAGGACTTTGATATGGGGCCATCATCACGATGAGGGATTTATTCTTTAGGACGAGCGTATCAACGTGAGATTATTTAGCACGATCGACGTATAAAGGCAAGTATTTCTTCCTTGGCCTCTACGTAGTTTTTCTTGAACTTAGTGCATGATTTTTATGTGATGGATTAGGCTGCTTTATCTTATATCGTGTTCATTTGTTGCTTTCCTGCTTGATACTTATGCTTGACCCTTGTGATGATCTATTTAATTCTTATACAGTCTATACTTTGGTTATCTATACTCTATGGTATTTTTACATGTAGAGTATGTATAGTAGGGGATATTTCGTTGGCTGTGTTTATATGATGATTGTCCATTTGTATGTCGTGTATACATTTGTCCGGTGGGATGATTGGAGGAGTTATGTTGATTGTATATTGGTTGTATATACACATGTCTGATGTGTTTTACTGGAGGATACATGTTGATTATACCTATGTTCTGTGTACATGTGTCTAGTGGGATTTTTGGAGATTTTTGGTTGATTATACATGTGTAGTTATGTATATGCGTTTGGTGGGATATGTGGAGGTATCATGACGATTATACTCATGTTGTGGGGTACTTATACGGATTTAGAGGTTGCATTGATGATGACTGTGGATGCATCATGATTATATATATATCATGTTCATCATTCATTGCATTGCTGACGACCATTGCCTCCCTTGTGGTTGAGAGAGTCGTCAGTCGTTGATAGCTTCCCATTCGGCCACTATTGGAGAGTGGTAGTTAGGAGTGGAGTTAGTCCTGTCGCGCTTACTCAGCTGCTCAGTATTCTGTCAGCCTCGACCACTCTGGAGTAGTGAGTCTTGAGGGTATAATAGTTAGAGGGCTAGAGATGTAAGTGGTCAGGGACCCTTTCGCTATGTAGTTATATAACTACTTAGCGACCTGTCTGCTTCGGCCGCCTATAGCGGTGCATGTACTGGAGGCTAGTAGGGTTTGTCACGGACCCAAGTCTCTCAGTCATATAGGGGTCATGGTGTCTGGAGAGGTGGCGGGGGTGACCATGGAGCATGCATGCGCATTTGCATATGATGCGCGGTGCATCTTTAGAGATATATTTGCATACATACCTAGTAGATACTAGTTGCATGTGATTGTGATATTTTGCACTTGATTGAGCTATGGTTGTTGCATTTGGTTGTCATGTTGCATACATGTCATTTATTATACATGTATATGCTATCTTATATATTGCACAGGTGTTACGAGTAGATCTGTTATTGAACCGGTGAGTACTGATCATTGTACGATGTGTCGATTTCCAGATTGGGTATGTATTTATCATTATGTTAGTTGTGGTTTATCCAATTTATATGTCAGCTATGATCGTTATACCATGTAGGATAGTCTGGTACTGGTAGTTGTGTATCTTGGCTATGTCAGTATGATCATGTTCTTTATTCCCTACTGAGACTGTATATTTTTCATCTCCATGTTTATTTATGGGTCATGCACTATTCTGTCTATTACCCGCTGAGTGACCCGCACTCACCACCGCATTTATACCTTTATGTTTTCAGGTAGCAGGTAGATGGTTGGTGTGTCGCTTGGAGTATCCTGTCTGCCGGGTCCTACGTCACATCCGAAGATGGATTTTGGGTTTTGTTTTCTTACTGTATCTGTTTTATAAATTTATGAGCTTGGCATTGTATTATTTCGATGTCATTTTGGAGTTCCGCTGTGTTGGTGTCTTGTATTTGTGGTTGTGGTTGTTGTGTAAAACATAGTCGGCTAGCAGTGTGTTGATTTAGTTTGTATGGGCTTTTCTTTTATCATTTTTCCACTGTGTCGATTTTTAGTACAGTCGAGTGGGTTGTTTAATGTATATATATAACTACGTGGTTGTATTTTATTTTGTTTCAGCCGAGTGGGCTGAATATATAACTGTGTGGCTGTGTATATATTTCAGGCGTATGTGGTTGATGTATTTTATATGTATGTATGCTTCAGATTGTCACCGGTACAGGGGAGATGTTGTCAGATTTTTGTCTGGTAGGGACTCCTCTGGGGGCGTGACATAGCATACCTTTGAGACTTTATGTTGGGAAGAGGGGATGAAACCCACGTATGGAAGGTAAGTGTCTAAAGCTGGAAACTTTAGGAACACAATAGAATGACGACTTGACTTAGGATGGAACTTGAAACCTTAGGAACAAACTTGCACTGTGCACGTAAACTAGCTTGTAGGCTTGGTGAAACTTATTGAATGTCTTCACTTAAAAGTGATACTATTTGATAGATTAGATGAATTTATTGAGGTTTGGGGAGATATTCATTCACATGCATTTTAGATATGAATGTTTTCTTGAGGATAAGCAAAGGATTGGTCTGGGGTACTTTGATGTGTGTATTTTATGTAGTGTTTTCATCATAGTTTTATGCACATTTTGTCTTACTTTTTATGCATCAATTTCACATATCATTTCTTTATGCTTCATTTTGCTACATTTCTATTTTAGAGAACTGCTCTTGTGTATTTCTTTTGTTAAGGCATGAAAAGGAGCAAAAATGGAGATTTGAAGACAGACTCAGGCCTGCCACAGGGAGTCGTAGGAACTATCTAGTAGTGTTGGTTTGTAAGTATGATAGGCTTATGCCCTTTAATGAGTTTGTGTCAAATTATCTTAAAGTTGTGAAAATTACAAAACTCTCAATTTAGGTTGTGGAATCTACGTTTGAGGGCATGATTACACATAGGAAGCTCCAAGAGTGTAATGGTCTGGTTTTGAAGCTATTATAAGGTTTTTAAGGATATTAACTAATTTTAACCAAAACTAGTTAATAACCCTACAATATTTAAAATTTTAAATCTTGACATGGTCTAAATTAGGAAATCCTAAAACTATTTAGTAGTGTTAGTGAGTAAGTATGACATGCCTAGACCCTTTAATGAATTTGTGTCAAATTATCTTAAGATTGTAAATATGTTAAAAACCAGCATCTTTCAATTTAGGTTGTAGAATCTATATCTAAGAACCTAGTTACACTCAAGTGCCTCTCGAGAGTGCAATGGTCTTGGTTTAAAGTGATTTTGAAGTGTCTAAGGTCATCAATGAATTTTGGAAAAATTCATTGATGGTTTTAGGCACCCCAAAATCACTTCAACCAAGATCACTGCACTCCCTATATCATACTACATATAACCATACTCATACATGAATTACATAGTTTCAATAATCTAAAATTCATTGATGGTTTTAGGCACCCCAAAATCACTTCAACCAAGATCACTGCACTCCCTATATCATACTACATATAACCATACTCATACATGAATTACATAGTTTCAATAAAGAGCTATGGTTTTTGAAATTGACACAATGAGCAATATAATAGTTTTGTCATAGCATAGAAAGTTTAGCAGTAGATTGATGATTATGAACAGTTGAATACTGATCACAAATATAACACAGTAAAATTTGAAATCAATTGATGTACTTGACTATTTATAGTAATTGACGGTTAGTGAAGGAATAATAAACTATTGATAAAGGAGGGGAATATATTACGTGTTTTTGACATTTTAAAATTTTAGTATGCGAAATGAGTAATATGGAAATCTATTTAGGTGGTTCAGTAAACATATATAGTAAGTAATTTCTCCAACTTAATATCTTAGTCTGACAAGATTTCTTTGAAATGCAAAGATAGGTTTATTGGATGGATAGTTGGGAATTTTCTCAAGGAGATGAACAATTATGGGGGGAATCTCAATGCCTGATGCATTTAATGAAGTGTTTTTGATACTTGGGTATATTGTATTTGGAGAACTTATGAAAGACTTTCACAGTTGATACAATGAATGGGGTCCTCCAAGTCTGGTCAAAGTCCTAGGGGCTAGCAGATAGGTTGGTCAAAGTCAAGAGACAATCAATATTCCGAGTCAGTATTTATTATCATTTTAAACTAAGAGATAACCAGATCGGACCTTCCTGCTGGTCGGGCCTCAAGCCTTGATCTCTTAAGCATCAATGAGACTTGAAGCCAAGTATTAACTTGCTCGACCGAGAGCTCCCACCGATTAGACATATGTCCGATCGGACGTACTAGACGCCTAGACCACCTAAGCTCTCTGTTCGTGTAAAGAAGCCAAGCAAATGTCGAGTTACCGGCTGCATTTATCAAAGCCAACCTGTCGACTCTTGAAAGCGATGGTCGGTCGGACTATGTTAAGGACTCGGTCAACTGGCCAGGTCATCCTATTATGGCCCCGTAGTCCTACGGCCTAATATTCTTTTTTGGCACTTTATGTCACGAAGGACAAAGAATATTCTACATGCAAGCTATGCATTCAAAGTTTCCTTTCGGCCAAACACAGAGACTGCGAGTCCATTTTAGGAAACATGTCAAATCATTTTTATGGTCTATCCTTTTTTAGAAAATACTTTGAAATTCGTGCATAAACAGTGACACTATAAAAAGAGGTCTCCATCTACAGGCACAGGTATGCGATGCTACGGGATTACATACTCTCATTTGCTATTGTTCATTCTACTATTCACTATCTTTAAACCGGTCACTGACTTGAGCATCGGAAGGCCTACGCCAGGATCTCTTCCCTAGCCCAGTTCTTAACGATCCTTTTGACACGCAGGACAATGAGTTTTCATTTAGTCAACATCAAAGACACCTTCACCATTTTTGGACATAGTGGCAAAAGGTGACTACGCTTGCCCCCAGCGCCCCTGCCAATCCGTCCCAGGGCCAATACGTAGGAGTTAAATCATGGGTGACTACTAGCCTTTGAAATAATGACTGACACATGAAGGAGGTATTTACGTCGGCTATGACGAGATTTAAACCCCAGATCTCATGATAGTAGCACCTCATGCGCTAGCCACTAGACCGTCCCGAGGGAACTTCACCGTTTTTAGACATGATCATATTTAACGCCGTCCGTGGGAACTTTGCTTGCATTCAAAACGTGGAGATGGACGAGACTATGTGACTCACCACCATGACTCTAATGTAAGAAGATTTAGAACTATTGATAACTGCCTGAATGACAAGGATGATGCAACAACAACAAGTGGCCACTAAGTACCCTTGGCCGAATGACCCCACAGTATCTATGACAGGCTAGCAGGTCGTCGTCCAAGGGACCTGAGTGGAAATCCTGATTGGGTTCCAACTGATCCACCCTCCCCAGGTTGCCTTCCCGCAAGTACCTGTGTACCCGACCGACCTTCCACCCGTGCCCCCATCACCGAGCATTCTTCTGAATGCCCCTTAATGACATGGGCCAAGTAAAAAGGCCCCAAGAATCTTCTTCTAAAAATACGCCCACCGGGACTAGTGTAAAGGCAAGGCACCAATGACTAGTAGCTCCCCTGAGTAGGTGAGTATGTCATTCTCATAAGAAATCCTAGAAGATAAATTGTCAGCTCATTTCAAACCCCTAGTGATCGGGGAATATATAGGTGCAACCGACCCTGAGGACCACTTTCTCAAATTTGAAAATGCGGCTATCCTCCACCAGTATATAGACAGGGTCAAGTGTGGAGTATTCCTTACTACTATGGCTAGCTCGGCTCAGCGCAATGATGGTTCAACCGACTCCCAGCTAAATCCATATCTTGTTTCAAAGACTTTCGTCGGGCGTTCCTCCATCATTTTGCAAGTAGCCATCGTTATCACAAGACAATGTTGAGTTTTTTTTGCTCAAGCAATGGCCCAAGGAGACAGTGAGGGCCTACATCAAGAAATTTAATTAGGTAGTCATGGGCATCCCCTCGTCCACCCAAGAGATTTTAGTGAGTGTCTTCTCTCAGGAACTTATAGATAATGATTTTTTCTGCTCTCTCATCAATAAGCCTCCGAGAGATTTCGATCATCTACTAGAACAAGCCACCAAATACATCAACCTCCAAAAGGGCCCCGACCGGACCCTTAGCCATATCATCATAAACCAAGAACGCACGTAGTTTAACATGAAGAGGCCAATCAAGCACACTTCCTCAATCCCCGACAATGGTCTCCTATGTTTTGTACTTACTACTGCTTGGGAACTCATAATACAGAAGATTACTACTATTATAATCAAGAGTTGCGCTAACTAGCTAATTAGGGATTTCGCCAATGATCCCCTTCTCCTAACCGCCAATGTCACTTCCAACTGAAAGAACCCCCGGGTTGAAACCCTACAGGAGCTGATAGAAATCAACAGTGGCCCCAACAAAGAAATAACCAAGCACTGGCTCAGGCGTCTGCCAAGCGATCTCCACGCCGAGCCACTCAGGAGGAAGAAAATCGTAGCAATGCTGCTAAGGGTGATATTGTTGGGATGTATACTAAAATCCTAGCTTTTGTATGAACATAAGAATCACATTGGTCAAATGTCTGCATTTATGTTAAATGCAGTTGTCCATTTAATTTATATTGTAGATAACATGGTGTGTGGTGCCACACAGAAGATCATGTTATCAATTCCTTATAAATTATAAATATTAGCTCACAACCAAGATGGATTGAAATAAACCATTGGAATGGTTGTAGTGTAATTTGGTATTAGTTTATCTTGACTATAAAGTTACACTAGTACACTATGTGTGTATTGAGCAGGACCATTTGAGGTTGTTTCTTTTTATACTCACTGCATAAAAGAACAAAATCTCTGTTATTATAGATGTGCGTACTCTTAATCCCGATATAATAACAAGCACATAGACTTAGTATTTATTTATTTAATTTATCAATGGGTGAGATTTAGTTCGTTAAATCAATATGCCCGATAAGTTGGGAAATGATATTATTTATATGGTGTGTTGTTGATTATAGAAGAAAACTGTGCCCTAGTAATCTAGGTTGATGATGTCCCCTAGTAATCTAGGTTGATGATGTCCCCTTGAGGAGTTCATAAGGATTATCATGTAAACTCTGCAGGTAGACTTAGTTCGACATGACAATGAAGTTGAGTGGTACTACTCTTGGAGCTAGATATTAATTAAGTGAGTTATCAGTAACTGATTTAATTAATGGACATTCGATATCTTTAACATTGGGAGATTAATGCACTCATGATAAGAAGGAGCCCATAATGTAATTTGGGATTGGTGCGGTAGTTCAATAATAACTCTTTGGTGGTATGAGTTATTATTGATGAACTTGAGTTGGGTGTTCGGGGCGAACACAGGAAGCTCAAGCTCATCGGGAGACCAAAACCAATTTCTCCTCTCGGTCCCTGTTGTAGCCTCCATAAATCCTTGTATCCATAAAGTCCACTTCTTACCCAAGTAATGGGGCAGCCACATCCTTGCTTAGTACAAGGGGGCCGGCCAAGCATGGGCTTGGAATCCAAGAGGTGGTCGGCCAAGCTTGGTGCCCAAGCTAGGGGCCGACCATTAGAAAAGGAAAAGGAAGTTTTATTTTTAAAACAAAATTTTGTTAAAATCTTTCCTTATTTGTAGTTATCTACAATGGTTAAAATAGATTTTATTTTATTAAAATTTTTCCTTTTTTGTAGTTATCTACAATGGATAAAAGAAAGATTTTAATTTTGTTAAAAACTTTGCTTTTATAGTCATCCACATGGTTTTAAAAGAGAATTTTTTTTAAAAATATTTCCTTTTATAGCTATCTACAAAGGATTAAAGAAAGATTTTAATTTTGTTAAAATCTTTACTTATTTGTAGTTATCTATAATGCTTAAAAGAGATATTTTAATTTTGATAAAACTTTCCCTTTTTGTAACAATGATTTAAAAGAGAAGTTTTAAATTTAATCTTTTCTTTTTTATAGTCGTCTACAATGTTTAAAAGAGAGATATTAGTTTTAAAAATTTCCTTTATTGCCATGTACAATAGGAAATTTAGAAAAGAAAGATTTTAATTGTTGTTAAAATTTCCTTTTTTAAGGGGAGGCCACAAATAAGGAAGTTTTAATTATGTTTAAAACTTTCCTTTTTTGCCATGACTAAGGATTATAAAAGAGAAGGAGAGGGTGTCTCATGAGACACACAACCTAAGTTCCCTCTCTTCCTAATCCCTTGGTGGTTGGCCCTTCCTTTATCTCCTTCCTTAAGGACCGGCTACAATACTCATCTTCCTTCTACAACCAGCGGCACAAAAGGATTCCATTCAAGCTAGGGCCAGCGGGTTTACTTCCATAACCTAGGGTGGGCAACCTTGCTTGGAGCTCATCTTAGATCCTATTGTGGTTGAAGGTATAGAGGAAAGGAACAAGAAGGTGGCCAGTTGCTTGGAGGGGAAGAAGAAGAGAAGGAAATTTCCTATTTTGGCATCCCTTAGTGGCTCGAGAGTCTTGGAGGAAAAGAAGTAGTTCGGGTGGAATTCATCTTGGTAGATCATCGCCCACACGACGTCCAAGAGGAGGAGAGGAATACAACAGAAGATCAAGAGGTCTTTTGTCTACAAAGAAAGGTACAACTAGTTTATTATCCCGCTGCGTACTAGTTTGTTTTCTTTGTGTGGATCCTAAAATACCAACACAAGAGGCTATCATTTTTAGATTTTCAATTTCATGTTTCGATTTCGTATTTCGATCTTGTGCTTCTATTGAGGTCTCTTTAGTTAAACCTAGGGTTACTGTAAGAAGTTAAATATCCAATTTCTTTGAAATGCTTTGTCTAGTAAGTGGTGGATGATCTCATACCTAAGAAGGCCTAGTGTCTCGCCATATTTAACCTGGATGTCAATCCTTGAAATAGATATTTAATAAACTTCTGTAATATGGTTTAACTTATGAAGAGCACATCGGTTAAACTTGGAGTAAAAATGTTAAGTTTCGTTTCCAATCCAAGTTTAACTTCTGAAGGACAACCTGGATTAATAATGTTAAGTTCCGTTTGCAATCCAAGTTTAACTTCAGTAGAGCACATGAGTAGCTAGGTAAAGTTCTATGCTTGTACAAATTTTTATACAGGGGAAACATAACGGTATTCCGAGTAGCAACCAACAGATATTAGTATCATAGCATGTGGCCCAACTGACGGTGATTCCAATTGGGCTAGAAAATCACATACATGTCGGCGGAAGATCCACGTAGTCAGGTGTAGCCAAAAGAAAGTGTAAGGACCAGATATTAGTTTTAGCCCTAAAAACTTAGAGGGGGTGGAGATACCCCATAATGATGCATTAATTATTAAAGTTGTGATTGCCACTTGTAATATTCACAATACTTTTGTTAACACAGGCAGCTCGGTCAACATCATTTTCAAGAAGATATTTGAGTAACTACAGACAGACAAAAGTGAGCTCCAGCCAATGACTACACCTTTGTATAGGTTCATTGGCAATGAGGTGCAGCCGATTGGACAAGTCTGGTTAGCTATATCTCTCAGTGAAGAACCACTCATAAGGAATTGATGGTCGAATTTCATCATGATGGATGCACCTTCAGCATATAACATAGTTTTGGGTTGATAGATGATAAACAAATTCTAGGCCGTTGTCTCCATATTCTGTCAAAAGATAAAATTTTTGGTGGACAGCTCGGTCTGTGAGGTCAAAGGAGAACAACTGGTAGCACGTAAGTGCTATGTGGAAGTAGTAAAGACCAAGGTTCACGCCACTTGAAAGATTCATCAAGAGGAAGTTAATGCAATTCAAGAAGCTCAACTGACCTTAGTCTATGAAGAGAAGAAGGAAGTACAGATCCACCCTAGCCGACCGAAGGCAATCACACAAATAGCTATCGATCTGAGCCTGGAGAATAAAGCAGAGCTAATCACTTACTTGACACGCAATAACGATGTCTTCACTTGGACAACCTATAAACTCTTGGGTTTCTCACCAATAATAATGGAGCATACGCTATACATCTGACTGGACGCTCGGTCGGTCAAGCAAAGAAAGAGGAATTTCAGAGCAAAGTAGAACTAAATCATCCGAGAGGAGATGGACAAATTAATTAAGGTCGAGCATATCTGTGAGGTACAGTTCCCAAGCTGGCTAGAAAATGTGATACTGTGTCTAAGCTCGGGAACAAGTGGCGAGTCTACATTGATTTTAGAAATTTTAACACGGCATACCCAAAAGATTACTATCCACTTTCATGCATTGATTAAGTGGTAGACTCGACTGTCGGCTATGAGTTGATATGTATGTTGGATGTATATCAAGGTTACCATCAAGCTCCGCTCACCAAGGAAGACCAAGAAAAGTTTAGCTTTATCACTACTGAAAGAATGTACTGTTATAATATTATGTCATTCAAACTAAAGAATGCAGAAGCAACCTACTAACGACTTATGAACAAGGTGTTTTGAAGGTAGATCGGTAGAAATATGCAAGTATATGTTAATAATATAAGGATTGAATCCCTCCAAGCTGCTGATTTATGTGTAGATATTGAAGAGATGTGTCAGACCATAAGGAAGTATGGAGTCAAGTTTAATCCCAATAATGTTATTTGGGGCAAAGAGTGGATGCTTCCTCTGTTACATTGTGACTGAGTGGGAAATCGAAGCCAACCCGAGCAATGTGAAGCCCCTCTAAGATATGCCCCCACCATGCAATATGAAGGAATCCCAGTGTTTGACCGAACAGATCATGGCTCTCTTAGTTCATTTCAAGGTCCGATTGGAGTTTACCTTTCTTCAAAGTTCTTCGCAAAGACATAAAATTTCAGTGGGGCACCCGAGGATCATAAAATTTATTTATCTTCTTTACCTGTACTTACGAAGCCTATTGCCAACGAGCTACTATGGATATACTTGTCTTCTACTGAAAGGGTGGTCGGGTCAGTGTTGGTGCGCCAAGATGGCAATTAACAATAGCCAGTGTATTTTGTAAGCCATTTATTGAAAGATGCCCAATGTAGCTACACTAATCTCGAGAAGTTGGCATACGAGCTGATCTTGGCCACTCGGAGGTTATGCTCTTACTTTCTCTCTCACCCCCATAATTATTTTGACTAATAGTACGCTGGGCTAAGTAGTCATCAGCCCAGAGGTATCTGGAAGATTGATCAAGTGGACCATGAAGCTAAGTGAGCGTGGCATAGAGTACCAACCTCAATTGGCCATCAAAGCTCAGGCCTTAGACAATTTTGTGATGGAGATTCAAAATCCAAAGCCGAAGGAAACTTGGAAAATTTATGTGGACGAATCGTCCACTTGGCAAGGTAGTGGAGTTGGAATCCTTTTGATATCACCGCGTGAAGATAGAATGAAACTATCCATTGGGCTTGACTATCGAGTCACTAATAATAAAGTGGAGTATGAGATCCTAATAGTCAGTTTGCAGGCGGCAAGACATGTGGGAGTTGCCCGAGTCTTCATTTACTTGGATTCTCAACTAGCAACTCTCAGGTAATTTCGAAATAAATAATGAATAGTTGAAGTTGTATGAAGAAGCATTTGAAAAATTAAAGTTGGGGGTTAAAGAGGTGGTGCTACAAAAAATTACTCGAGTGCAGAATCAGTAAGCGGATGAGCTGGCCAAGTTGGCTAGTTCCTTGAGCCCATGGTCGTTGGATAAATTAATTAAGCACACACTATTAGTTGTTTATATCGAACGACAAGTTGAAGACAAAGTATAAAATGATTAGCGAGCGTCATTGATTGTGTTCCATTGACAAGGAAGTTTACCGATCGACTGAGAGCAAGCACATATGATAAAGATAGTCGATTCACATTGATTGAAGATCATTTATACAAGAGAGGCTTTTCAAAACCGCTACTCAAGTGTGTCAAATCAGATGACATCCAGTATATTTTGTAAGAAGTACATCAAGGTTAATGTTAAATCCATCTGGGCGGTTGGTCGTTCACTTAGAAGATTTTGTTAAGTAGATATTTTTGACCCACTCTACAGGCAAATTCAGCTTAGCTTGTAGCCACTTGTTTATCATATCAAAAGAACCAAAATATACTGCACCAACCCACAGAATTTTTAAAGACATTAATTGTCTCTTTCCCGTTTGACAAGTGGGGCATGGACATTGTAAGAAATTTCCCAATGGCATACGATCAGAGGAAATTCCTCCTCGTAGCAGTAGACTACTTCTCCAAGTGGGTGGAAGTTGACCGACTAACTAAGATAACAGAACAGATGGTCATAAAATTTCTATGGCAAAATATCATGTGTCAGTTTGGTATTCCTTACAAGATTGTCTCTAAAAATGGAAGGCAATTTCAAAGTTAGGGGATCCGAGAATGGTGAGCGAGTTATGGCATTCTACAAGCTTTTACTTCCATGGCTTATCCCCAAATAAATAGCCAAGCGGAGGTCACCAACAGAGAAATTATCAAGAAATGGCCAAGTGGAGGTCACCAACAGAGAAATTATCAGAGGACTCAGAACCCGATTTGACCATCTTAGAGGAAGTTGAGTCGATAAGCTTTCCCAATGTATTATGGGCTTATCGCACTACACCTAGGGAGGCCATAGGAATAACCCCTTTCCATTTGGTGTACGGAGGAGAGGCAGTTATACCAATAGAAGTTGGCATTGAGTCCGATCAGAAACAATTGTATGATGAAGATAATTTCGATCGGCATTTTATAGAGCTAGATCTTATAGATGAAATTAGATACAAGGTATCCACTCAGCTGATGACCTACTAGCAACGGATGAAGCATAACTACAATTAGAGGGTCATTCTAAGATTTTTTTAGGTTAGCGACCTAGTATGGAAGAGAATTAAGTCGGTTGGCGACATTAGCAAATTGGAGCTGCAGTGGGGTGGGTCATACAAAGTGGTGTAGAAGCTCAACTCGGATTCCTATTTCCTACTAGATGTGAATGGGAAAATCTTAGACCAACCCTAAAGCATGAATCATCTACAGCCCTATCGGGCCTGAGCATATGTTAGTACTAAAATAGTGTAGTTTATAAAAATTTATACTCAATGAATGCAGGCAAACTCAAGTTAAAAAAAAAATCCCAGACTCTTATGCCGAGCGACCAAGTTATAAGTGAGCTTACTCTCACAACCAAGTCTCAGACTCTCATGTCGAATGACCGAGTTATAAGTGAGCTTACTCTCATGACCAAGTCCCAGACTCTCCCGTTGAGTGACCTAGTTATAAGTGAGTTTGCTCTCACGACTAACTCCCAAACTCTCACGTAGAGCGTCTGAGTTATAAGTGAACTTGCTCTCACGACCAAGTCCCAAACTCTCATATCAAGCGACCGAGTTATAAGTGAGCTTGCTCTCATGACCAAGTCGACTCTCGTACCAAGCAGCCAAGTTATAAGTGATCATACTCTCATGACTAAGTCTTAGACTCTTGTGCTAAGGGGCCGAATTATAAGTGAGCTTACTCTCACGACCAAGTCCCAGACTCTCGTGCCGAGCGGCCGAGTTATAAGTGAGCATGCTCTCATAAGCAAATCCCAGATTCTCGTGATGAATGGTCAAGTTATAAGTGAGCTTTCTCTCATGATTAGTCCCAGACTCTCGTTCTGAGCGGTCGAGTTATAAGTGAACTTGCTCTCATAACCAAGTCTAAGACTCTCGCACCGAGCGGCTGAGTTATAAGTGAGCTTACTCTCATAACCAAATTCCAGACTCTTGCGCCGAGTGGCTGAGTTATAAGTGAGCTTGCTCTCGCGACCAAGTCTCAGACTCTCATGTCAAGCGGCCGAGTTATATATGAGCTTTCTCTCATGACTAGTCCTAGACTCTGGTGCCGAACGACCGAATTATATGTGAGCTTTCTCTCATAACTAGTCCTAAACTCTCATGCCGAGCGACTGAGTTATATGTGAGTTTGCTCTGATGACCAAGTCCCAGAATCTTGTACTAAGCAGCCAAGTTATAAGTGAGCTTGCTCTCACAACCAAGTCCCAGACTCTCGCGCCGAGTGGCCGAGCTATAAGTGATCTTGCTCTCATGACTAAGTCTCTAATTCTTAAGCCACTTAATCACATTTTAAAGGCCCTTGCTCAAATACTTAAATGCATCATACATGATGGATTGAAAAGAAGCTATAGACGAGGAGTGAATATCGCTCATTAAAATTCTTTCTTTTATATCAAGAAAACAATAAGAGTGTAGCAGAAAATAATAAGTCATTTGATTACTTGGTTCAGAGCCTATGTTGACTCCTACTCTAAGAAGATTACTATGTTCATGATCCTTGATCACACTGATGAGTAATTCACTATAACTTTTCTTTCTGAAACCTGTAGAAAAAAGTAATTCGTATAAAAGAAAAGATAGTAGCATACTACTATCTTTTAGAAAGTAGAATAATACAAGTTTAACTAAAAGTTATACTGACAATAGGTAGGAGATGAAGCTCTATCAATACTTCTTGATGGAGTAACTTGCTTGTGAAGATGAAGCACAGAGTATGGGCATGAACAACAGTTTTGCATAGAGATGAACCAAAAATCGATGCCTTGCCCCAGACCTTGAGCTCCCCTTATATAAGCCTGGTTTGGTCGACTGATCCTTTCAGTCGACTGATCCTCCTATTGGTCGACTGAACACCTTGCTTTCTTTCTTCGACGAGATCTAATCTTCGTGCATTTATGAGCATTTATGGTTTGGTTGACTAATCCCCTTGATCGATCGATCAATCTATGCAGTTTTCCTCTAAACCGAGATTCATCATTAATTTTCCTTTAATACTTTTATTGTTCAGTCAACCGATCCCTGGGTTCGATCGACCAATCGGCCTGGTTTCTATCTTTACTTCGGCACGGTCTAATTTCTAGTCTGAATTAAACTGGTTTTGTTGACTGATCCATGGGTTTGGTCGACCGATCAGACCAGTTCCTACAAAATAGAGTTAAACAAATATTTCTACAAAACAAAGTTAGGATAGTAATATATAAAGCATGAGTATTAACTGACAATAAAACTGTCTTAATCTCAACTTGAAAGCTTTCTCAATTTCTTTAATTGGATTAGCGACCTAAGGTTGTTTCTTTCTGGAACATGACCTCACAATCGCTCCTCTCCAGTTGCTTATCTTAACCTCTTACCAACATTTTTCCTCTAGACATGTTTAGACTTTACCTGCTCAGTATCTGATCACCTTATCCACTAAAACTTTTTTTGCAATACTAAATTAGCCAACAGTAATAATAGTAATACAAAATACTATGGTAAAACTAAAATTTACCCAGATTCGCTGGTCCGATCAACCATGCGCGGTTAATCGAAAATCATCCAATCAACCTTGCTTGGAGTTCTCTCCTCTAAGACTTCTCGTTATCTAAAGTTATCTCCCCCTAAGATTTTCTCCTCTGCTTCACTCACCAGAACCTAGAGTTACCTCTATCTAGGGTTTTCTCCACCTGACTTCACTCACTAGGACCTAAGGTTACCTCCCTTAGGATTTTCTCCACCTGGCTTCACTTACTATGACTCAGCATCATATCAGCCCACCATGGATTCGATATCAGGTCCTCTAAAACTATCGAATCTTCTACCTAGTTTCCATGATCTGCCAAGATTTCTCTTACCTAGCCATGACTAAGATTTTCCTTGCCTAACTGCAGTTAGGACTACTCACTTAGTAGACTTCTCACGTTTGCCTAGTCACAACCAGGACTTCCCTTGATCAAGCTCCATTAAACATATTTGTCAAATATTAAAACCTTGGAGGTCGATTGCACCAATAATACTTATAACTTTAAGAAAGCCTACAAAGTGTGAAGTTACCCGAGTTGAAGTTTGCTCAAATATAGTTTGAGTAAACTGGATGAAGCAATACTAAGGAAAGCAAAAGGATGGGCAAAATACTAAAGTAGAACAAGTGGTGAAAGCTAAAAATGAAGGGAAATATTTACAACCACGAAGTGGTTAAGTTCTTACAAAGTCATCAAAATTTTTTATAGAAAACATCATGTAAAGTCAGGAAAAGAATTATCAGGGATGCCCTCCATGATTTTCCGATGCTTGATGAAATTTTAGGGACACTAGCTGTCAGATAACCACCTTCCCGTAGCTACTTCATGGCTCCCCCTTCTCCATAGCCAAACATTTTAGTAGTTCGATCGGCTAGCATTTGATTGAAGTCTTTAGACCGTAGATAATCTACTCTAAAGCTCTCAAGCCGATCAGATTTCCCCTCTTTGTATTTAGCAAACTCTGCCTTTGTGGCCTCTAGCTCGGCCTTCAGCGCCTCCAGCTAGGCATCTTTCGCAGCGAGGACCTGTAATTGTTCCTCTATCTGAACCTCCCTAGCAACTCTTGTTTAGCAAGGAGATTAGCCTTAGTTTCTTCTAATTTTTTGAACAAAGCTTGAGCCTCCTTATTCTTAAGTTCTAAGTCATCAATGGCCCTGACCTTCCAAGCATTAGCCAACTGGATGTGTGAGTCAAAAGTTTGTACTTGTTTATTTAGCCTCTCGAGCTAAATAGCCTGGTCGTGATTTTTATTTTTCTCTATGGTGAGGGCCCGCTCGGTCCCCAGCAGTAACTCCGACTGGGTATCCAACTCTTTCTTGAGTTGAGCCAGGCGCTCTACTGAATCTCTTGAGGTGCTTACTTCCCTGACTGAGCCCTAGAGAGTTTTGACTTCGTGGCTAAACTTTGCCAATTTCTGACAAAGTGGCCCTCCACCCAAAACTATCAAAATAAGAAGAAGGTTAGATGAAGCACATGAGATAAACAAATATACAAGGATAGAATAAGCTTACCCCAATGATTCCTTGACTAAAGTAGACTACTAGTTCCTCGGAGGAACTGGAGGCTGCTCGGACTCATGCATCCGGTCAAGTTTGGGCCAAGGGACCTTATATAGTTATTTTGTGCTCCAGGGCTAGGGACATGACCGAGTGCATAGATAGAAGATCATGAGTGGATATCCTAATGATCGCCCTAACTCGTTTCTGCTTGCTCAACCCACTTAATTCAGTGGAGCTGGATTTCGATTTGCTCTTTGATTTGGAAAGGGGAGCAAAGTATATTGTAGAAAGGGGTTGCTTTGGCTCAGTCGGAGGTAGCATCAAAAAAGAGATCAGCTATGCTGGGATAGTTCCAATCGGCAACTCAAAAAGGGAGGGTGTCCACTGAGATGAAGTCAGAGTAGATTGAATAGTTGCGACTCCAAGAATTGCGAAGGTCGAGCTCTCTCCCCGCTCAAATGGTGGTTGAGCGATCAATGTGGCGCCAGAAGGTTATGGAGATGGAGTTTCCAATCAACGGGTGTTGTCACATCGTGCCTTTTGCACCATTGGCGCTCTATTAGAGGCTCGACAAAGGTTGTAGATTCTGAGGGAACAACAATAGGAAGCAATGAAGGTCATGGTGGTGGCATCTCTTCGATATTTGCGACTGCATCACACCCAGCAGCTTGACTTACCCCCTCTTCACCAATCGGCTCCTTAGATGGTCCAATCACCAAAAGCCCGTGACTCTCTACCTCAGCTTTGCCCCGAGCCTCCATCTCCTCACCCACCAACTTAGTAGAGTCACTCAGCAAGGTCTTCCATATTGTTTCAGCTGTAAAATAGCAAGAAAAATCAGTTGGATCCAACAGAAATAAAAAGATGAGTGTCTTACTGAAGCTGTCGGACAGTCAGGTTCTTATGGGACTCAGTCCAAAAATGTATAGCACTCCCTCGGTCAGCAGCTTATGGATGTGGTACTTCAGACTGGCTAGTTGAGTAGAAGCCTTAAGGTAGACTGGTTCCCATCGATACCTGCCTAACTTGGGAGGATTAGGCATCTCCATTTGCCACCCGGTTGGGAAGGTTACTGGACAAACCGATCGGCAAAAGAAGTAATGGGACTTCCATCCTTTATTAGAGGAAGACATCTTATCAAAAAATACTGCACCCACTAGGGCTTGGAAAATGAAAACACTTGGCTCAGATTTCTTTGGACAATAAAAGTAATGGAAAACTTGAGGGTGCAAAGAAACTCAGTACATTCATAATAAAACAATAACACCGCACAATAACCTAATTGAATTAGGTGGTAATTGTTGCAAAGTGAGGTAGAAATAGGTGCAAACTTGAGAGAGAAAAGAGTGCAAGGGAAAGCGGAGGTCGGCCATGAACCGGTCCTTGAAGAAAGTGATAAAACCAGCCAGACGAAGGTGAGGATGATTGTAACCAAAAGGGATAACAATGCGATAGTCGAGTGGAATATGATAAGAGTGGCACATCTCGTCCACCTCGTCGTCATTGAAATCAGAGGCGATGGAGGTGTACCAAAGCCAATAGACAATAATGGGTGGACCGGAAGCCATTAGGATAGGACAGGAAAGGTTGGAAAAAGAGAGGAAATGAAACTTACTAGAAATTAGAAGAGCGAAAGATGAGAGTAATCATCAATGGTGGTGAGCAGAAAATGAAGAAGTAGAGGATGAAGAGAAAGAAAAAAGCGATACAATGGCGTCAAAGCATGCAACTTAAAAAACCCTAAGAAGGGTTGCTCACAGTTGTTACATCAAAAGGACGGAGGAGAGAAGTTTGATCTAGATCATTGAATTTAAACCATCAAAGGTATCTCAATAGGTACTTGTCACATCAGATATTCTTGCCTTCCACATGTGACACGTGGCAGCAAATCATAGGTCACATTATGAGGGATGGGAGTCTTATGATAAAAAATTATACTCAGCATGCTTCGCATTAATGATAAGTGATTTTCTCGGTTTCCAAGAAGCCAGTGTGACGTTAGCTAGTGCCGAGTGATGGTTCAAAAGTTAAGCATCCGGTCAGGAGACAAAGGATGCATGAAGCAGCAGTTAAGTATTTCATTAGTTTAAGCTGAACAATGGTACAAAATATGATCATCCAATCAGGAAACTGAGGATGCTACAAGCGTTGACAACTAAGTGTAGCATCAACACAGACCGAGTGATAGCATGAAGAATGAACGTCCGATTAGAGAATAAGGAATACCAACAACACAAGTGTCCAGTCAGTCGGACTTGCAGCCTTCTTCAATTAGACTTGAAGGATAGGCTTGTAATATGGTGAATAATGTAGGGCCCTCTGAGTTGGGTCAAAGTCCATAAGGTCGACTGACAGGGTGGTCAAAGTCAAGAGGCGGTCAATATTCTAAGCAAGGGTTTACCATCATTTTAAACCAAGAGCTTACCCGATCGGACCCTCCGGTTGATCAAGCCTCAAACCCTGATCTCTTAAGCATTGATGAGACTTGAAGCCAAGTATTAACTAGCTCAATTGAGTTCTTCTGCTGATAGGGCATATGCCCGATTAGACGTACTAGACGCCTGGCCCACCCAAGCTCTCTGTTCGAGTAAAGAAGTCTAGTGAATGCCGAGTCATCGACTGCATTCATCAAAACTGACCTGCCAACTCTTGGAAGTGATGGTCAATGAGACTATATTAAGGACTCGGTCAACTAGCCAGGTGATCCTATTGTGGGGCTCATAGCCCAACAGCCTAATATTCTTTTTTGGCACTTTATGCCACAGAGGAAAGAGTGTTGGTGCAATCGACCTCCAAGGTTTTAATGTTCAACAAATATGTTTAATGGAGCTTAAGCAAGGAAAGTCTTAGTCAAGGCTAGGAAAGGGTGATAAATCAACCGAGTGACTAGTCCTAACTATGGTTAAATAAGGGAAGTCCTAGTTATGGATAAGCAAAGAAAATCTCAGTAGATCGTGGAAGCCAAGTGGATTCGATAGATCTGGAGGACCCAATATCTTCGAATCCCTGGTGGGCCGATCCAATGCTAAGTCTTGGCTACTTAAACTAGGTGGAGAAAACCCTAGGGGATGGTAACCTTAATTCTTGGTGTGTGAAGTCAGGTGGAGAAAACCCTAGAGGGAGGTAACTCTAGGTTCTAGTGAGTGAAGCCAGATGGAGAAAATCCTAGGGGAGGTAACCTTAGGTAATAAGAAGTCTTAGAGGAGTGAACTCTAAACAAGGTTGATCACGTGGTCGACCGGAACAGTGGATCTTGGTAAATCTAAGTTTAGTTTACCATAGTGTTCTGTACTACTATTATTGTTGTTGCCTAATGTAATATTGCAGGAAAATCCTAAGTGGATCAGAGATCAGACACTGAGTAGAGAAAGTCCAAATAGGCCTGGAGGACCATGTTTGGCAAGTAAGTAGAGGTAAGCAACTGGATAAGAGCAACAATGAGGTCGTGCTCCAGAAAGGAACAAACTCTAGGTCGCTGATCTAACTGAAGAAAACGAGAAGGTTTCTAAGTTAAGATCAAGACAGTTCTACTGTCAAATTCTACTCATGCATCTTACTACTCATATATTATACTGTGCTAATATTATTTTGCAAGGATATTCTATTTAACTTTATTTTGCAAGAACTAGCCTGATCGGTCAACTGAACCCAGGGATCGGTCAACCGAACTAGGTCAACTCAAACTAGAATTCAGACTAAAGCAAAGTTCGGTCAGACAACTGATCGGTCGACCGAACCAGTGGATCGGTCGACCAAACCTAGTCAATGTGGCACAAACCAGATCGATCAAAAGCAAAGTTGGAAGCCAGCCTGATCAGTCGACCGAACATTAAATGCAATTAAAGCTCATTAATGAAGGATCTCGACGAACCGAGAAGCCAAACTAATCGGTCGACCGATCAAGGGGGCAGGTCAACCGAACCATTAAAGCTCATAAATGTGTGAAGATCATATCTCAGCATAGAAGGAAAGCACAAGGTTCAATTGACCGATAGAAGGTTTGGTCGACCGAACTGATCAGTCGATCGAACGATTTATCAATCGACTGATCAAGGCTTGTATAAGTAGAGCTCTAGGTCCGAGGTGAGTAATCAATTTTGAAGTCAACGTGGTGCAAAAGCTCTTATTCGTTCTGCTACTCTGCGCTTCACTTTCACAAGTAAGCTATTTCATCCAGAAATACTGACCAAGGTTCATCTTCTATTTAGTGTCAGTATAACTTTTTGTTTATGCTTGTATTATTTTAATTTCTAAAAGATAGTAGTTTATTACTATCTTACATTCTCCATATTGTACGCACTGCTTTTTTCGAAGATTTTAGAAAGAATAGTTTTAGTGAATTGCCCAACGGTGCAATTAAGAATCACGGGTCTTGAAGTATGAGTCTACTTAGGTTCCGAATCAAGTAACCAACTTGTGTCATCTGTATTATTTTCTTTTTATTTTCCGCTGCTTATTCTGTTTTGTTTGTTTACAAGCAAAAGAAACGTTTTTAATGTGTGATATCCCCCCCTCTATCGCATATATCGATCCTTCACAGAGAATATTCTACATGCAAATTATGTATTCGAAGTTTCCTTTTTACCAAATGTAGAGATTGTGCATCTATTTTAGAAAAAGTGTCCGATTATCTTTATGGTTTGTCCATTTTTTGAAATCATTTTGAGATTCGTACATAAACAGTGACACTATAAAAAGTGTCTCCATCTACAGTCGTAGATATGCAATGCTACGCAATCACATACTCTCATTTGTTACTGTTCATTCCACTATTCACTATTTTTAAATCAGTCACTAACTTGAGTGTCGTAGGGCTTACGTCGGGATCTCTTCCCTGGCTTGATTGCTAACACTTCTTTTTACATACAAGATAGCGAGGAATTTTCATTTGATCAACATCAAAGTTATCTTTCCAACTAGTCACCTTCTTTATTTTTAGACCAGATCAACCGTACTATTTTTTAAATAATAATAATAATAATAAATCGCCGAAGCTAATAAAAAGATAATTAATTATTTTGATTATATATTTAATCATATCCCATTATAAAAGCACTAAACTACATCTCAGAGTGGTGCTATAAATTATTCTTATTGGACATTATTATTGTTGACAAAGTCTTACATATCTTTGTGAAAGATAATGCTTCAACTGGTAACTCTTCACGGTTACTCGAATGTCGGGAAGGGGTAGCGAAGTGAAGGAACTAAGAGAAGATTAACCTTCTTTGAAACACTTGCTCCGAAAGTTTCAGACATGTCAATGTCCTCGGCTTTCACTCCCTTTGGAAACGCCCAATCAAAGTGGAACAGAAATTTAGACAATGTCAGTTCTAAAGTCGTCAATCCAAAGGTCATGCCTGCACACATCCTTCTACCGGCACCGAATGGCAAGAACTCAAAGTCATTGCCTTTGAATTCTTTGTCGACACCTTCTTCGAATCTCTCCGGCTTAAAGCTCTCAGCATCTTTCCAGTATCTTGGATCCCTTCCTAGTGCCCAAACATTGATGAGGACTCTTGTTCCAGCAGGAAGTATGTAGCCAAGAACTTCAGTAGTCTCTTGAGCCACTCGTGGAAACAAGATCGGGAATGGTGGATGCAACCTTAAAGTTTCTTTGACCACTTGATGGATATAGTTAAATTGTGGAACATCAGTCTCCTCGATATAACCTTTATCCTCCATAGCTCCTCGCTCTCACCTCCTTCTGAGCTCTTTCTAATGTCGAAGGGCGCAACATGAGCTCGGACATTGCCCATTCAATGAGGCTTGCAGTTGTGTCCGTCCCTCCAGCGAACATATCCTGCTCAAACCAACCAATGAAGAAATCATTATAAATTTGATAAATATGTCGCTATATGAAACATATAGGCACATATACTCACAATCGCAACAGCCTTGATATTGCCAAATGAGATTGGCACTTCTAGGTTGCCTTCATCTTTGAGCCTGAGTAAAACGTCAATAAGATCCTCCTGTTCACCTCTATCACGGTTCATCTGATGCTCCTTGATTATTTCATCGAGGATCACATCTAGTTTCTTGTGATATTTGATTAACTGAGCGCTAAATCCAGTGAGGACATCAACGACTTTAAGGGATGGAAAAAGATCACCAACGCTAAATCCGCTAGACATTTTGATGACTTCTTTGAGAATCTGCATGAACTTTTTCTGTTGCGGGCAGCTTCTCCCAAACGAAGCTTGGACCACGATGGAGTTGGTTAACTCGTTCAGCCTCTCCCCCAGGTTGACTGGCTTCCCGATGGCTGCAGCGTAGCTGACGTCGCTCATGAGACGACCGACCTTCTCCTTCCTTAAAGACGCAAACGACTTGACACGCTTTGAGCCGAGCAGCTCCATGACGCAAATTTTGCGCAGCTGGCGCCAGTAATTGCCGTTGGAGAAGGCGATGTCGCTTTGGCCGTAGGCAATGATCTTGGCGGCAGTGATCTCGGGGCGAAAGGCGAAGTTGGCGTCCTGCTCCTTGAGCACCTGCTGCGCGCCCTCCCGCGAGCTGATGATGATTTGGTCGACTTGGCCGAGTTGGAGCTTCATGACATTCCCATGCTTGCGAGCTAGGTCGCGGAGCGCGTGGTGGGGCTGCTTGCCGACGAGATGATGAAAGTTGCCAATGAAGGGCAGCCTTGAGGGGGTGGGAAACTCCGGCCCCACGTGGTTAGGCTTGGAGGTGAAGAGCCTCCTGACGATGATCAGGAGAACAAAGAAGATGGAGAGCGAGATGGGAAGAGACGGGAGTTGAAACTCCATCTTGAATCTCGATGTGCAGTGGCTTGGCTAATTGGCTGTGCCTTGCGGGACTTTATATAGCAAAAGCTAGTTAGACAGTGCCCAGGCAACGACTTTATTACCAGAGGATCCCTGCTGGTTTGAGGATATGGGACCAATCCTGTAAAATTTAGCCACATTGCCTTCGTCATTCCGGCGTCGTGGATTTGACATGTCTGATGCAAGGGGGCGCAGCCACGGTGATGGACTCCCACCCACTTATTTTTTTTCAGAAAAATTAATATTTTTTTAATTTTTTTTCAACCCATCAAAATTATTAATAAGTACTGGGAAAAATAAATATTAAAATCCTGAAGCAAAAAATAAAATAAAATAATTTAAAATATAAACAAATCTAATTATTGATGAGGACGTTGAATTAAAATTGGATTAAGTTTGAATAAAATTAAATGGATAGATATCAAGATAAAAAATAAGTTGGTTCAAATTAAGATTAATTTAGATATGATTAAATCAAATTATGATGGTAGATTAAATTGATTTGATTAATTTAAAATAAATTAAAATATTTTTAAGAATCTCTTTATTCTCCACGTACTTTGTGTTGGGATCGAAAAGTAGCTAGAGGGGGGGTGAATAGCTCGTCGCGTGCTAGGTGCTCGTCGTTGCTTGTTTCTTCAAAGATGAGCAGCGGAAATACAGGAAACAAACCACACAACGCTAACAAGGTTGGTTTACTTGGTATCCACCTCACAATAGGTGACTAGTCCAAGGATCCACACCTACTCACGCACCTTCCACTAATAAAACCCTCCTTTTCGGTAACTACCGAAGGCGGAGAAGCCCTACAAGTTCACACTACAAGAAGAAGGGGAAAGGATACAAAATACAAGCACAAAGCTTACAATGAGTACAAGAAACCCTAACCCTAGCTTTCTTCCTCTTGCAATAGATCCGCCTCTTGACTTGGAAGAACCTCCAAGTACTTCAAGAACTGGCGTGGAGAGCTCTGTGGAGTCGTTGGTGAAGATCTGAGGTCTGTCGTGGAAGCGATACCGAAGGAAATGAACACCTGCGGCTTAAATCGACGCTAACGGTCGAATCCCAATCGATTGGAATGCTCCCAATCGATTGGAATGCTCCCAATCGATCAGGGAGGCTTTGGATCGATCCATGGATCGATCCAAAGCGCCTCTGTGCTCTGGAAGAACGCCTGGATCGATCGGCTGATCGATCCAGGGCTTATCGCGACACACAGCACCTTCCCAATCGATCCACTGATCGATTGGGACCTCTGGATCGATCGGTTGATCGATCCAGAGGCATTCTGTGCGCTCGCGACTTCCTCCCAATCGATCCACTAATCGATTGGGACGAAGGCTTCTCGCAGGGACACCCCAATCGATCGACCGATCGATTTGGCTCCAGCCAATCGATCGGCTGATCGATTCGTCTTCTGGTTTTTGCCCAAAACCAAGTCCCAAGCCTCCCAAACCAACACCCGGTCACCCTTGACCTGTTGGTTCATCATGCCTAGCATCCGGTCACCCTTGACCTGCTAGGACTCCCTCACCAAGTGTCCGGTCACTCCCTTTGACCCACTTGGACTTTTCTTCATCTTGCCAAGTATCCGGTCACTACCTTGACCTACTTGGACTTTCATCAGATGTCTGGTCAACCTTGACCCATCCGGATTTCCCCGTGCCTGGCTTCACTCACCAGGACTTCCAATCTTCCTAGCTTTACTCACTAGGACTTCTCTTCTGCCTGGCTTCACTCACCAGGTCTTTCACCTAGCTTCACTCACTAGGATTTTCCTCACTGCCTAGCTTCACTCACTAGGTCTTTCCTTCTGCCTAACATCCTAGTTAGTACTTCCCAGTCAAGTATCTGGTCATCCTTGACCTACTTGACTCTTCTTCAATAAACCTTGTATTGTCAAACATCGAAACTCAAACCAAGACTCAAGTTTGGTCAACCAGGTCAACCTTGACCGGAGGGATGTTGCACCAACACTTTGCTCCCACCGCCTCATGCTGCCCTTTTCCAGACACCTTTAGCTTCATCTCATGCACTACGCTTTTCTTGTTCTTCTTAATTCGTTCTTGTTGTATCTCTTCCAACCACTAAACTGCATCCTTTACATGTCCTCTTCTCAACAATAGCAGCCCTTGTTACCGCCTTCTTTTTCAATTTTTAACCAACAACAAGCACCAACACCAGCTGCCAGAGCTAGTCAGGGACATCGTCAAAGCCCGTCGGAGCTAGTTGAGGTCATCGGCAAAGAGATCCTTTTACTATCTCAATAACTTTCTGTTTTATTTCTTCCTTGTTCCAACTAACGGCAATAAATATTATATTGTTACTTATTTTTGTTCCTCGTAACATGCATTGCTAATTCCATCACCCACTGCTGAAGCACCTAAGGTGAGTTTCAGCACCTAAGGTGAGAACCGACAACTCTCATATTGCCTAGATCAAGAGGAATCAAAGTTTTCCATATTTTTGAATCTTCTAGTATTCTCATTCAAAAATATTGTAGTAGGTACATTATTCAAATATTAGAAGTGAGTTAATGATGGGAATAGATGTACATTTTTTTATGTATATAGGAGGTAATACTTCACCACATAATAATATTATAAAATATTTTGATAATTTGATGAATATACATTGTTATATTGACAAAGTGATAAATACATAATCTTCATAAGAAAGGTAAAAGAACATATTGCAAGTTACACCAACTATTGAAAGCATTTGATGACTCACTTTATAAGCATGTGAATTTGAGGGTAAGATGAATCTCCATCTTCTAATAATCATAGAAATATTATCAAGATGCTAAAATTTATAGGGAAAATGTATAAGAGTATTGGGACATCATTTTATACAAAGCTTCAAAAATATAAAGTATACTTCACCAGATATTCAGAAAGATGTCTTGAAGATTCTTGTCTATGGGTATGAAAAATGAATCCGACCCGACAACTTGATCCGAGTCAACCCGAAAACATCAAGTTTGGGTTGGGATTTTCGGGTTTGGGTCGGGTTCGAGTTGGTGGATTTTTGGATTGAAAATTTTCGGATCGGGTTGACCAAAATTTAAGATTTAATTGATATTTTAGGATTATATCAAATTTTATTTTAAAAATTAAGATGATTTTATGTATATTAATATCAATGTTAGTATGATAATGATGAAGCATTAAAATAAAAGTGAAGAATTATAGAGAAAATAACTAAAAAAAATCATTTTGAATTGAGTTATTCAAGTCGGAGTCGAGTTTGGGCTAGAGTCAAGTTTGGGTTCAGGTTTAGGGGTTTCAAGTTGTATTCGGATTTGGGTCGGATTCAGGTTAGGATTTTAAAAAAAATCCCGACCCGACCTGAACTGAACCTGACCCGACCCGACCCACCCGAATTGACACCGCTAATCTTACCAACCAAATGAGAACCAAGATTCATAAAGAAATCGAGGATACAAAATTTACATTTTAGTTGATGAAGCAAGAGATACATCTAATAAGGAGAAAATGATTATTGTATTAAGGTTTGTGGATATTCATGGCTTTTTACGAGAGCGGTTCTTTGTCATTGTACATGTGACTGATACAACTGCTGCAACATTTATGAAAGAAATATCTTATGCTTTTGATTGTTATGACTTGCATATCAATAATATGCGAGGACAAAGATATGATGGTACTAGCAATATGCGTGGCTCTTGGAATGTGATGCAGGATCAATTCAACATGACCCTTTGAATTCCAAACAGTCATAACTTTTGATTTGATACTCATAATCAAGATCTGCAAAATCTCACTCGTGCATAATTTGAAAAATATATATTTATTACTAGGGTATCCATAACCATCAACTTTCGAGTTGAAATTTCACCGTTTAGGACCTAAACTGAGCCTCTGAAGATTTTATTACTATTTTTAATAATTTTTATTTTTTTATTATATTTGGGGTATTTTTGATATTCCTATTAATTATTGATCATAGTTAGTCTATAACAGTGTACTGCTTTATTAATTTTAATTTCTATAAAGAGATTCCCTTTTATAGAAATATCTCTTTTCTTTTTCTATAAGATTAAAATTGAAGTTGATATTTTAGGATTTCTATCCTTTCTTGGTTATAGGGTTGAGAGTTTATATAAATACATGTATGGCTGCATGGGAATTAATCCCTCTTTTATTAACAAAGTTTCTTTTCTGATAAATCTGACAAGTTTTCATTTTTTTGGTGTTCTCTCTTATTGAATTCTCCTCCAATCTCCCCTCTCATTAGCCTGCAGGATAATCATTATCCTGTCTAGCGATAATTGGTATCAAAGTTGGTCGTGTCTGAATGAGGAAATCAAGTGTCAGATCCAATGGAAGGTCGATGTGGTTATATTGGTCATGATCACAACTACAAGCAGGTTTCGATTGAGGAAGCCAAGCACCATGAACATAGCATCCAGGACATGATGACGATTGAGGATTTACTTAAGCAAGTTATAGAGTTAAACCAGTAGACGGAAGCAATGGTGGCGACATAAAATCTTGAAGGTTGGGAGATTTCAGATCGAGGATCTAAGTCTACCTTTAAGAATCCTTACTACCGTCATATTGCTAGCCAAGAATGTTGTATTCAGGAGGAGCCTTATTAGGACCTTGGTTTTCAAGTTGAACTATCCAAATTTTCTTGTATGTTACAAGCAGAGAGTTTTGTCGATTGGTTTGATGAAGTGGAGTGAATTTTTTAATATAAGAAGGTTCTAGTTCAAATGAAGGTGAAGTTGATTTCTATTAGACTCAAAAAGTGAGCCTCAGTGTGCTAGGAATAGATGTGTCATTCACGAGATAGACAGGGCAAATCCAAAATAGATGACTAGGAGAAGATGAAGAAGAAAGGAGGGCTAACTTTCTGCCTTTTGGCTACACCCAAATTCTGTTTCAATGATTTCACTCGTTGAGATAGGGAGTGAGATCGATCGATGAATATATTGATGAGTTCCACCAGCTAATCGCCCGAAATGACCTATTCTAAATAAAGGAATAGATGGTCGCATGATACTTAGGGGGTTGCGTCAACCCCCACAAGATGCTCTCAACCTTCATTCATTTTTAACGATGTCTGAAGTCTACCAGTGTGCACTAGTTGTTGAAAAATAATAGAACCAGAAGCTAGTGGTGAGAGGAGAGAAGATGAAGAAGAAATGGAGGGGCAACTTTCTGCCTTTTGGCTACACCCAAATTCTGTTTTAATGATTTCACTCATTGAGATAGGGAGCGAGATCGATCGATGAATATATTGATGAGTTCCACCAGCTAACTGCCCGAATGACCTATTCTAAATAAAGGAATAGATGGTCGCATGATACTTATGTAACACTCACGAAATTATAAGATATGAGTATTATTTTTCGTTAAAGCATAAAAGTAAGAGGAATCAAAAGAAATAATAGAGATAAAAAAAAAAAAAGAGAGGGAAGGTTTGAACCTTGAACCTCCCACAAATAATAGAGTTAAATTGGTGTATGATAACCACTAGAATAATGAATAATAGATGGATAGAAAGGAATGGAAATTGTAGTTAAAGGTGAGAAGAAAGAACTAAGTAAAAGAGTAAGAGAAAACCAAGTTGCTTACCTTCTCTTCCTCTTGGTTAAGAGAGGGAGCAAGAAAAAGGCAAATTGCCTTCCCACCCTCTTTCCTTCTAGTTTTCGTGGGAATTAAAGAGGGAAGAAATAGAGGAGTTAAGGGAGAATGAATAAGGACATGATTCATTCCATGATGAATAAATAGGATTTAGAGGAGAAAAGAGACAGAGAATTTCTAATTCTTCTTCTTCCTCCTTCTTCCTCCTCCTTTTTTCTTCTCCACCAAAACTTAGAGCTTTTCTCCCTCATTCTCAAAAGTCAAGTTAAGGTTTCCTCTCTAAGAAAACCTTATTTCCAAGAAGGAGTCTCAAGGATTACCTCTTACAAGAAGAAGAAAACAAAAAGGGAAAACTAAGAAGAGAAGTTCTTCTTCCTCCTCACAAGGGTATCATTTTCTTAAGGAACAACAAGCGGGAATTAGGTAAGTTTCCCCTCACCTATGGTACAATAGTTCATGTGTTTTTCTATGAGGTTAGGTTGCTTAAAAACTTAGGATTTCTTTATGGATTTTTGGCCAAGACAAAAAGAAGACCTAGGAAATTTTAAGACCCAACTAGATATGCTCAATATGTTTCTTGTAATATGTATCTTATGGTAGGGGATTAATCTAATGTTTCTATGCTGGAATGTTTGGTTAGAACTTGGATTCATGATCCTAGACTCTCGTCCAAGCATGAATAAAAGAACTAGGTAAGTTTAAGACTCAAACTAAACATGCTCCCTTTGTTTTTTTATGATATGTACCTTATGATAAGAGAGTTGTTAACATTTCTCATACTTGTATGTTGCTTGGAATTAGGATGTCTCCCTTTCAACTTTCGGCCATGATAAGATTAAGGGCCTAGGAGAACCTTAAACCTAATCTAAGCATGCCATGATTCTTCTTAAGATAAGGTAGGAAGTTAATATGATATGCTCATGCTTGTATGTTGATTAAACTTTATTTCATGCTTATGAACATTCGGCCATGGTAGGATTAAGGGCCTAGGAGATCTTTAAACCTAAACTAAGTATGCCATGATTTTCCTTAGGGCAAGATATGAAGTTAACATGACATGCTCATGCTTGTAGGTTGGTTAGAACTCTATTTCATGCTCCATGAACTTTCGGCCACAACAAGTTTATAAGCCTAGAAAATCTAGAACTTGAACTAAACATGCTCATGATGTTCTTGGTAATAAATACTATGAAATTTGTTTAGAGTTTCCATGCTTTTATGCCACATGAAACCTAGTTACATGATTTACAAGCTTCGGCCATAGTAAGTTTATAAGCCTAGGAAACCTAGAACCTAAACTAAACTTGCTTATGATGTTCCTTATGATATATGATATGATATTGGTTTAGAGTTCACATGCTTGTATGTTGATTTTTAACCAAATGTGATGCTTGATGGTATTCGGCCATGACAAGTTTATAAGCTTATGAAACCTAGAACCTAAACTAAATATGCTTATGATGTTCCTCATGATATATGATATGATATTGGTTTAGAGTTCACATGCTTGTATGTTGCTTTTAACCCAATGTAATGCTTGATAAGATTCGGCCATGACAAGTTTCTAAGCTTAGGAAACCTAGAACCTAAACTAAACATGCTCATGATGTTCCTTATGATATATGATATGATATTGGTTTAGGGTTCACATGCTTGTATGTTGATTGTTAACCTAATTTACAATCATATGTTTCGACCACTATATGAAAAATTAGGGTTAGAGACCTAATTATGATCTCCATGTGTCTCACATGCAATGCTTCATGATATGATAAGGACATG
The DNA here is from genome assembly GCF_018446385.1 of Zingiber officinale. NCBI lineage: Eukaryota > Viridiplantae > Streptophyta > Magnoliopsida > Zingiberales > Zingiberaceae > Zingiber > Zingiber officinale. The sequence continues at coordinate 13,981,034 of NC_055995.1, forward strand.
CTATGCTTCTATGTTTGTTTACGTATGCTCATGATCTATGCATGTTGATAACCCTTATGATATGCTGTGTGCCAAATTATGTATGCAATTATGATGAGTTGTGTGCCCAAACTATGCATGTATTTATGATGTGCTGTGTACCCAAATTATACATGCTATTATGATGAGCTGTGTGCCAAATTATGCATGTGTTTATGATGTGCTGTGTGCCCAAATTTATGCATGCTATTATGATGAGCTATGTGCCCAAATTATGCATGTTTTATGATATGTTAAGAAATATGATATGCATGAAATGATAAGAACCATGATATGTATGACATGCTACTTTACTTTATATGGCTTGTACCAAGGGTGAGCTCCATAAGCGCCCCGGGGTCGATGGACTAAGAAACTGGCCTCGTTAGGGATGGACTCTTAAGTGCCCCTAGGTCGATGGACTAAGAAACGGGCCTAGTATGTATGCCTTGTAGGGTTCAAGAGTTGCTACCTTGGACCTATATAGGACGCGCGCATTTATGTATGTGGTACAAGCCGAGGCCCTAGTTATGTTGAGATTATGTTTAAGTATGTATATAATAAGTTTTCAAAAGACATGTTGCATATATATATTCATGATGCATGTTTTGAAAGTCATCTTGCATATACCTTATGATTATGCCATGATATGCCATGATACTTATGATTATGTTATGATATGCCATAATGCACCTTATGATTATGCCATGATATGCCATGATACTTATGATTATGTTATAATATACCAGAATGCACCTTATGATTATGTCTTGATATGCTATGATACCTTATGATTATGTTACGATATGCTATGATGTGCTTTATGACATGATATGATTTGATGCTCTTATGAATATGACATGATATGATAAGATGTTCTGTATTTTATGTTTATGAGAGTTACGATATGATGCTTCTATACATGATATGATGAGTTTACTTCCATGCTTTATGCCTTGTGATTATGCTACGCTATACGATTTTTGTGAGTAGGAATGATCTTACTGAGCCTTGTGTGCTCATAGCTTACTTTCCTTGTACTACAGATAAAGGCAAGGAATGGATGAACTAAGGGAGCATCAGGAGGGGCAAGAAGGATGTGTGTGGTAGTGGCTCGGCTAAAAGAGAAAGACCTTCTTTTATTTAATAAGAATTATGCTTAGCTTATGTTATTGTTTCATGACTCCATGACATTTAATCATGCTTACTGGTTTTATGACTTAAAATCATGTTAAGCATGCTATGTGACCTTATATGCTAGGTAGTTAGTAATGGTGATTTGAAAAGAAAAGAAAGGTTTTAAAAGAGAAATTTTATAGACAAGACTTCCGCTGTTTTAAGAGAAAAAAAAAACTTATTAGTATGCAAGTAAGTAAGTAAGTAAAGTAACCCCTGCCCCTTGAGCAGGAGGGGCGGGGCGTTACAACTTAGGGGGTTGCGTCAACCCTTACAAGATGCTTTCAACCTTCATTCATTTTTGACGATGTCTGAAGTCTACTAGTGTGCACTAGTTGTTGCAAAATAATAGAACCAGAAGCTAGTGGTGAGAGGAGACCAAAACGGTAGATCAGTTTACCCTCAAGGTTCACTATCCATACCACAACAGCCTCCACAGGTTAATCCTAATGCGCCTATCACATGTTATCATTCTAGTGAATAGGAACACAAGGCTAGCCAATGTAGGAAGCCTGCTCCTGCAAATCAGAAAGGAAAAAATCTATTGATCGAGGAAGATATAGAAAAAGAGACCGAAACAATTGGCCACCCGATGTATGATGCGCTTGTGAGGTGATTTATGGTGACAACCAAGAGACATTGGTCATTCATAAGAGTATACTAACTCCCAAGAGCAATTCGGAGGAAAATTGGTTGAGAACCAATATTTTTCATACTACCTACATCATCTCAGATAAAGTCTGCAAGATGATCATCAACAACGACAATTGTGAGAAATCTGCTGAGACTATCCAAAAATTATAGCTAAAAATGGACTGTCATCCTAAACCATACAAGTTATCCTGGTTGAATAAATATAGTGAGGAAACAGTAGATCGACAATGCCTCATGTCTTTTTCAATTGGCAAATATTTTGATAGTGCTTAGTATGATGTGGTTATCATGGATGCATGTCATGTATTATTGGAGCAACCTTGGCAGTATGATCGCAGTGCTATTCATGATGGGAAAAAGAATATCTATAGTCTTTAGTTGAAGGGAAAAAAATTATATTAGCGCCACGGCGGGAAAGAACCACTCCAATTTTGGTAGCCAAGAATACTAATCTGCTTTATATATCCAGGTTTTTAGATGAGATGGAGCATAGAGGCGTTGTCTATGCTTTGCTACCATGCCAGAGCAAAGGCAAAGCCATGGACACTGAGTTACCATCCAGAGTACAATAGCTGTTAGCTGATTATGATGAGCTGATGCTAGAGGATCTTCCTTTTAGGCTACCACCCATGCGAGATATCCAACATCAGATTGACCTTATTAGGGGGTCGAGCTTGCCTTACTGACCAGCAAATTGCCTAAGTCCCAAGGAGCCTGAAGAATTACAATGACAAATGGTAGAATTACTGAAGAAGGGTTATATCCATGAGAGCATTATCCCATGTACAGTTCCAGCCTATTAGTGCCAAAGAAAGATGGTTCATGGCGTATGTGTGTTGGCAGCCGAGCCATCAACAAGATCATGGTGAGGTATAAATTCCCAATTCCTCACTTGAACGACATGTTGGATCAGCTATTTGGTTCTAAGGTATTCTCAAAAATTGACCTTAAAAGCAAATACCACCAGATCAGAATAAGGCCAGGAGATGAATGGAAAATTGCATTCAAGACGCAACATGAGCCATATGAGTGGATGGTCATGCCTTTTGGATTGTCCAATGTACCTAGCACCTACATGAGATTTATGCATCAGATTCTGTGGCCTTTTCATAGGAAAGTTTGTGGTGATCTACTTTGATGACATGCTTGTCTACAGTCTGACATAGGCATCCCACTTTGATCACCTCCGTGCTGTTTTTCAAAAACTGAAGACAAAGTGATTATTTATGAACATGAAGAAGTATTCATCCTTTATTACATCGATAACTTTCCTTGCCTTTATTATGTCTATTGATGGTGTGCATGCAGATCAAGCAAAGATAGATATAGTCTTGGAGTGGTCGTAGCCAAGGTCCTTGCACGATGTTAAAAGTTTTCATGGCTTAGCTTCTTTCTACTGTCGATTTATCAAAAATTTTAACACTCTGATTGCCCCTATCACAAAAATTTGAAAATGAATTGAGCAGTAATAAATTATTTGAAAAGAAAGATGTACTTTCATTAAAAAAATATTTAAAATAGTTTTTAAGTTAGTATTTAAATCAATATAATTCATATAAAATTCAATAGTTCAAAAAAAAATTCAAATTTTTTCATAGATAGAGAACATAATAAATTTTCATAAAAAAATAAAGTTTACAAAAATAACTTTGTGGAATATTTTAAAATTAAAAATATAATTTTTGTTAAGAAATTCATAAAAAAAATTAATGGTCAACAAATTTTAAAAATTTTCCTACAATAAGTAATGAAATCCTCTTTCTCAAAAAAATTAAAGATAAAATTAATTTCAAATAGAAATTATATGAAATAATTTAACTAGATAATTCTAAGAAAAAATTAAATCAATTTAAAAGTATGGCATGTATGAAAATTTAATTTAAGCACGATTTTAGAACCCAATATAGGTTCCTTCCAACCTGATTAATCAAAAACTTTTTAGGAATATATTTTGATAATAATTTTCTAATTTGACTCTTATGATATCTAAAATATCAATTAAATCCTGAATAATTTCTAAAATTTAAATTTCAACATGCAGAATTCTTCAAATTTTCTAATTCTTCTTTTAGTTTTTTGTTTTCTATATTTATTTTGTCGAAATCTTCTAGTAGACAAGATTTTGCTAAAGTTCATTTTAGCTATTGGTTTTCTTTTAATAATTTTTTATTCCTATGTTCAAATTGACATGAATTTTTGGATAATATTTTAATAAATTTGAAAAGCTGGTTAAGAGGTAGAGACCGTACCTGACTTACCTCATCTATCCCATTATCTGAAGCTCCTCTTGAAGAGTTGCTTTCTTCTGACATTGCTCCTCCTTCATCGATGCTCTCGACGCTCATCTTCGATGAGCTTGCTTCGTCGTCTTCTTGGTGACTTGCCATCAGTGCAAGTGCGGCATAGGCTACGATTTCCGAATCTAATGATGACGTTTTGTCCCACATCGCCTTTAGATTCTTGTACTTCTTCTAGGTCGGTCTTTTGTCTTTACTGTTGTCCTTGTCCTTGTTCTTTAGTTTTAGACAGTTGTCTTTAACATGTCTTTCTTTATTGCAATGATAGCACCTCACTTTTTTTTCTTCTTTTATCCTGCACTTGATTGAACTTATTAACTTTAAAAAACTTTAAACTTCCTTACCATGAATGTCGTTTCATTGTCATTAAGAGATGTTTCAAAGTCTGGTTAATCTATTTTTACCTTTAAGACAATGTTCTACTTTAACTCCTTTTTATATGCACATCTAGATTCATGAATTTCAAAAGAAGAGAATAATTCTTCTAAATTACTTACCTCTAAGTCTATAGAGATAAAATATGCATCTACTAGAGTTGACCATTAAGGAGTTCTAGGGAAAGCATTAAGTGCATACCTTAGCGAATCTAGGTTGGTTACCTTTTCTCCAAGATTTGTGAGTTCAGTGACAAGCTCTTTTAGCTTGGCGTGCAATTGAGGAACTGTTTCACCTTCCTTTAGTCACATATTCATTAGCTGGTTCCTAAGTAGATATCTTCTTGTGAGCTTGGCTTCAAAGGATCCTCTGTGAAGCTTCAGGAATTTTTCCTAGAGGTTTTTTGCAGACTCTAGACTTTGATTCTGTTTACCTCTTGAGGTGGCAGTGTGCTTAGCAGATGGAATTCTATTTTTCCGTTGGCTATGAACTCAGCATGTTCTTTCTTTGTCCAGTGTTCTTCTTTCTTCAACTCACCATTGTTGTTGGTAGGTATTGAAAAATTATTTTTTAAGATAAGAAATATATCAAAATCAGTTTTAAAAAAAAACTCCATTTTCTCCTTTTAGTGGATGAAGTCTCCGTCAAACTTTAGCGGGTGGATGCTTGTTCTGGCCATCGTCTTTTGTGCTTCATTCAGCGGTTAGTCCTTTTGAAGTGGTTGGGCTCTGATACCACTTGTAGGTACCTTGCGACCGGCAAGAGGGGGATAAATTGTCGTGCACAAATAAATGACAAATACCTTTCTCAATTCGATCAGGCTTTAAAATAATTACACACTAAAAATATAATAGAATTAAAAAGAGTACGAGATAATAATTTTACTTGGTTGGAAATCAGAGGATTGCTACTCCAAGGAAGATAGGCTCACTATCAAAATCTCCTTCTTGAACAAAATGTCGGAGGCAGAGAAACCTCGTACATGAAAATGTAGCTCGGAAGTGAAGAACTGAATAGAATTCGAAGTACAAGGTGTGCTGTTCAAAAAGGAGAAGACCAGAGCTTTATTTATAACCCACTGGTCAAAAATGACTGTTTGCTAACATGGCACGGTCCAAACACCCAAACTCTTTCCAGGCGCCTCCAGTGTGGCAAATCTTATCATCGCACAAATGGCTACACAAGGGGCACGGGATAAAATTTTATCTCGCTCCGAGTAGCCAGACCCTTGTGGATCAGCATCGAGGAGTTGAGGCGCCCTGGGTAGCCCCAAGGTGGTCTGGGCGCCACGAGTAGCTTCCGCTCTGGTTCCACTCACTTAGGTGATTTTGGACATCCGGAATAGGACTCACCCGAACTCATTTTCTGGCCTTCTCAAGCAGTCTTCCGCTCAGGCTTCTCATCCCTCAAAAATGTTGTGTGCTTCCTTCTCGTTTGTCAACATACTCTTCCGCAGCACCTCATACTTCGGACGGGCCTAGTCTATTGACCCTCTCCCATGCCATCCTTCTCGCTAGTTGCGTCTTTCGCTCGACTTCCTATGTTACTAAGTTCCTGCACACTTAGACACAAGGCATCAAATCACAACAGGACCTAACTTGACTTAGTTGATCACATCAAAACTACCACAGGGTACTTACACTATGTGGGTGACTTATTTACAAGAGTTCACCTTCACACTGAGGAACCAATCTAGAAGTCTGAATCATGTTGCAGATGCCTTGAGTCGTCGTTCTTCATTACTCACCACCATGAGTACCAATGTTGCAGACTTTAAGGTGTTTCCAGATATGTACTAGTTGACCCATCATTTGGAAGGATATTCCAAGAGATATATAATGGACATCGACATGATTTTATTTTGCATAATGGTTATCTATTTCATGGTTTGCAATTTTGCATTCCAGATTACTCTTTGAGGCAGTAGATTATGAGTGAGCTTCATAATGAGGGGCACTTTGAACATGATAAGACGTTGACTCTCATCTTTGTTAATTTTTATTAGCCCAAGTTAACTACTGAAGTGGCCTATTTTATGGACTGATGTGTTGTATGTCAGCGATCTAAGGTGGTACTCACCAATGCAGGCTTGTACATTCCCTTACCTATCCCTGAAGCTTCTTGGTTCGATGTCAGCATGGATTTTGTATTGGTATTACCTCACACCCAATGAAGCTCGGATTCTAGTCTTATTATGGTTGACAAGTTTTCAAAGATGACACACTTTATAACTTGTAGAAAGACTATAGATGATGTCTGGATTACCTATCTTTACTTCAAGGAGATCATGTGCTTACATGACATTTCTCACTCCATGACTTTGAACTGTGATACCAAGTTCATCAGCCATTTCTAGAAGAGCTTATGGAGAAAACTAGGAACACAATTAAATTTTAGCAGTGACTACCATCCCCAGATAAATGGGTAGACTGATATGGAAAATCATAGTTTAGGTAATCTTTTAAGGTGTCTAATAGGAACTACACCAAAGCAGTGGGACTTGGTGTTACCTCCAACAAAGTTTACCTACAATAGATCAAGAAACAAGATCACATGTTTGAGTTCTTTTGAGATTATCTATGGGTGGAACCCATCAGGGGTTCTGGACTTAGCCCTTGTTTAATGTATGGGATGATTTAATCCTAAAGTAGATGAGATGACAGAATATCTTCGGAATATTCGTAAGTAAAATTGGTAATTCTGGATAGCAATATCAAGTACAAAACTCTGGTTGAAAGTCATAGTCATCAAGTACTTTTTGAGGTTAGAGATTTTGTCTAGGCTATTTTAACTCATGATCATTTCCCTGTTGGTGAGTACAATGAGCTGAAGGATAAAAAAGTTAGTGGGACTTGGTGTTACCTCCAACAAAGTTTACCTACAATAGATCAAGAAACAAGATCACATGTTTGAGTTCTTTTGAGATTATCTATGGGTGGAACCCATCAGGGGTTTTGGACTTAGCCCTTGTTTAATGTATGGGATGATTTAATCCTAAAGTAGATGAGATGACAGAATATCTTCGGAATATTCATAAGTAAAATTGGTAATTCTGGATAGCAATATCAAGTACAAAACTCGGGTTGACAGTCATAGTCATCAAGTACTTTTTGAGGTTAGAGATTTTGTCTAGGCTATTATAACTCATGATCATTTCCCTGTTGGTGAGTACAATGAGCTGAAGGATAAAAAAATTAGATCGTGTGAGATACTGCAAAAGATCAACAACAATGACTACAAGTTGCACCTTCCTAGTCAGCTGAAGATGTCTAATGTCTTCAATGTGAAGCACTTGACTCCTAATTCAGTAGATGTTGATGAGGCTACTATGAACTCGAGGGCGAGTTCTTTCCACCGAGAGAGACTGATGTAGAATCAATCCAACATGACCCCTTGAACTTCAAACAGTCATGAGTTTTGACTCGGGACTCAGAATCAAGCTCTATTGAATCTCATGCGTATAGAATTTGAAAATATATATTTATTACTGGAGTACCCATAACTGCCAACTTTTGGGCCCAAATTCCACCATTTTGGCACTTAATCAAACTTTTGAAGATTTTATTACTATTTTTAATAATCTTCATTTTATGGTATTTAGGGTATTTTTAGTATTCTTGGTAATTATGAGTCATAGTTAATCTATAATAGCGGTTTATATTATTAATTTTAATTTGTATCAAGATATTTTTTTCCTATAAAGATCTCTTTTCTTTTTCTATAAAATTAAAATTGAAATTCATATATTAGGATTTCTTTTCTTTCTTAGATATAGGGTCTAGAATCTATATAAACACATGTATGGCTGCATAGGAATTAATCCCTCTTTTATTAACAAAGTTTCTTTTTCTAATAAATCCGATAAGTTTTCCATGTTTTTGGTGTTCTCTCTTCTTGAATTCTCCTCTAATCTCCCCTCTCATTAGCCCACAGGAAAATTACTATCCTACTCGGTGTCAGAATGGATTATAGGCTCTTTTCTTGAAAGATTGTTCATGTTCATATTATATACATTATTTCTCTCCTTAACTTCAACTAGCATTAACTGCAGCTGCTAAAAAGAGGTATCCATTTGGTTTTTCTTTTCAAAATTGAATTTCATTTTATAATGTCATTAATGCAACTACTAAACATCATACTGAGTTACATTCTACTCAAAGAATTGAAGTTGTGCATATGTTAACTACTAGTGAACATGATACCGATAGAGTGAGGATGTAATCAAATTAGAAATTTACTATGAAAGACTCATTGAAGTTTAATATTTAAACTCAATTTTTAGCATAATTGATATGTATAACTCTATGATTAGCGTGTTAGAAAACATAGTGCATGATAAGTCTTCTAACTCCATAGTGATGAAACTAGTGGTTTGTTAATTGCAATAAACTCTTTTAATAAATATTCATATTACATTTGATGCAAAAGATAATGGGGATAACCAATCTACTTTGTTGAGCATTGTGAGTGAAATCTCTAGATATTTGACGTCGGACAGAATAGCGATTATCTTGTGGGCTCACAGGTTTGAGGAGAAAGCAAGAAGAGATAACCTTTATCCTCTAGATTTTTCTGAAAAAAATATATATTTAATATTTGAGGATTACTCCTCAAATAGCTAAACACATTATTATATATACTCCAACCCTAAGACACAAAGAAAGAAAAGAAATTTTAAAAGAAAGGAAAAAATTATTAACAAACTCATAATCTAAATTTTCTAAATAGACTCAAAATAAAAAAAAAATACAAAAATACAAAAGAAAATAGAAATTATCAAAAATACCTAAAATACCAAAAAAAAAATGAAATTACCAAAAAGAAATAAAAATTACTACTAATAATAATAATAATCTTTGAATCCTACTATATCAGTCACCTCGATTTGAAAAGAAATTATCCTTAACTTCAGAGTAGGGTTAGGTTGTAGCCCAAGAGGAGGAAAATCATTTGACACCATATAGATAATTATTTGTTATGGACAGATGCTTGCTAGATGTAATCTAATATGTTTGACTATATTGTCATCTACAAATGACTATGGACCATCACATGGCTCAATCTAACTGCAACCCTGAATGTGTTCCAGCCCTATCTCCTTCATCTATTTCCTTACCACTTTGGCTTCTTCCCATCTCCTATCCTTGGAGTACAAATTTGCCATGAGAAGGTAGTTCCCTATGCACTCAAGCTCAATCTCTAGTAGATGTTCAAAGTCAAGTCACCCAAGCTCAACATCACCATGTACCATTGCTCAGCACGCCCCATGCCTTGCAGTTTGGCTCAATTGGCATCTTTTCGATGAACTCATCAATCTCTTGAAGCATTCTGCCGCATCTTTGGACTTGGACCATGCATGTGTAGTGCTCTATCTTCAACGAAATGTCATAGGGGAAAGGCATGGCATCGAAGATGTTGCAAGCTTTATCTACTACCTGGAATGACCACAGACAGATAGCACTATCATGAAGATCACGATCACCTTCCCCTTAGGATGCCCACTCATCATCTCCTAGATCTCACACCCAAAGTTGTGCTCCATGCCTTTGGTCACCCACACCATGCAAACTTTTGAAGCGCAGGGCTACAGCAAGAAACTCAGGAACACGCAGATGCTCAACCCTATTGCTACGAGCACCATGCGATTGTACATGTGCACCAAGTAATGAAGCCTGGTGAAGTGAAGCCTATGTACCCAAAGGTGCCATGGTGGCTTCACCACTAGCCGCCTCATGAAGTCTCCTATCGATCCCGCCAGCATCATGTGTTCCACTTCTTGCTCAATGCCATCTTGAAGGTGAGCCACTCAGAGAGCATAGACAAGGGTGCCAAAGACATGTTCGGCATCAAACCCTCTCTCACCTCGTCATCTTTAGATGAAGGATTTGTTGTGTTGCCATCTTCTTCATCTCTGTCAATCACCAGGAAGTAGGGACAGCAATAGCGTTGTACAGGAGCGAGTTTGCCATCCTTATCCTCACCCTGAATTATATTCACTCCCTCATCCCAGTCCCCATTCTCGATTTTGTTTAATCAGGGAATCCCCATCCTCGATCTCGCGGGGATTAGATCTCCATCCCCACTTCAAATGCTCATTAACTTGGCAAAAAAGATTTTTAATTTTCAACTTCTTTCATCAAAGTATTAATACAAGAAATCAATTATATTATATTATATTATATTGGGGTAGATTTAAGGATGGGGATAGCATCCCCATACTTTCCCCCGTTCAACTTGTGGGGATTTGAAAAATCCCCTAATATAAACCCAATTATGAAAAAATTCCCCAAATTCGCCCCCCCCCGGCCCGTTTCAAGTTTTCCGACAGGACCCCATGGGAAAAATTATCATCCCTATTAGGAAGTTCCTATTGGATCGTGATGCACGTGAGAAGGGGGGTTAATCACGTGGTTTTCAAAAACACTTCTTTGTCGGTTTTAAAAACATGAGTACGCAGCGAAAAGTAAGAACTTCGAAGATAAGAAAGTACGAGAAGAACACAGGTGATTTTTTACTTGGTTCGGAGCCTTCGGCGACTCCTACTCCAAGGTCTAGATCCCACGAACCTATCGATGGGCAATCAACTAAAAACTTCTTTCGGTACCCCCGGAAGAGAGAATCGAGTACAAAAGAATTAAGTCAAGTGCAACAAACTGCACTTTCCCTTTTATAAAGATTATGTACAAAAAACAAATGTTACCAAAACTCTTTAGGTATTGAAATAAGGTGCTTTGTGTAGATGTCTGTCTGCCGAGCGTGATCAGAACTCCTCGGAGCAGTCGTCGGGCTCAGCAGCTTCACAGTAGAGTTGCAGCAGGAATTGGGAGCAGTCGAAGGCTCAAATGTGCGCACAGTAGCTCGTATGTAGTTGTTGTTCCAAAGCATCCTCGAAACTACCTTATATAAGGCTTGGAAGGCGCCTTCCAAAGGCCTTGAAGGTGCCTCCAATGAGATAGAATCTATCCCGACATCGCTGCGCCTTATCTGTGAACTGGTCAAATTTTATCCGTGGAAGGTGTCATCCATAATCATGGAAGGTGCCTTCCATGAATAGTACAGAGACGTCTTCCATAACCATGGAAGACACCTTTGGGTACTATTCATCCGAAGGCAGCTTTGCTTCTTTGCTTGCTTTCTTGCCCTACAACAAATGTGTTAGTCCAAAATACTCTGCAAGACAAGTGTTAGCATAATATAAAAAATAGAGTAATTAGTTCCTGTCCTTTCAAGATCAGGAACTAGTCAAGGTCTCAGTTTAGGGATCCCAAATGGATCTAAATTGGACTGACACCTACTGTCCCTCAACTAAGACGCATCCTCACAGTCACTCTCCTCTAGTGACTTACATTTACTTACCTTTTGCCAGACATTTGGTCAGCCCGTCGACTAGTCTGGACTTCGTGCTAGCTATTCGGTCGATCCGTTGACCTAGCTAGACTTCGTGCCAAATATTTGGTCAGCCCGTTGACCTACCTAGACTTCGTGCCAGCTATCCGATCGACCCGTCGACTTAGCTGGATTTCTCCTGCACACTCAATCAAAGTGTTAAATCACAACAAAACTAACTTAACCTACTTTGTCATTCATCAAAACCTGAGTTACACCGTTAGTGCTAACCGCACCAACAATCTCTCCCTTTTTGATACAATGACAACTTGGGTTAAGTTAGTGAAAAATATGCAAAAATAACTGGACCAATGAAATATTTTTGATTTAGTTAGGTTAGTATTTTGTCTAGTATTTTGCTAACTTAATCCACCTAACCCTCCCCCTTTGGCATTCATCAAAAATAATAAGCATAGACAAGTTTGGGAAAAGTAGCTAAGTAAAGGAAAGGAAAAAATTTTAATAACAGAAAATTTTGAGGATTACTGGGGGAAGTTTAAACTTATAAAAATAAGTTAATAACTTGTTAAAAATAAAAATTTTCAATTAAGAAGTTAGAAATAATTTTCAAAGTCTACTAATTTCATATAATTTTTTAAATTTACTATTTTTTCATTAGATTTCCAAAATTTTGAAAATGCTAGAACAAAGTTAGAAGATTAAAGAAACAACATTTTCAAAATAAAAAGTTTGGAAAACATTTTTAAAATTGAATATAACTTTCAAAACATTTTGAAAAAGCATTGAAAAAGATATAGGGGGTGTTTTAAAAATATCTTTTCAAAAATTGAAGTTTTAAAAATAAGATAATTTTTCAAAGAATTTTAGAAAACTTTTCAAAAATGAATTTTTGAAAAAGATATAAAGGAAAGTTTTCAAAAATCGAATGGTAAAACTTTAAGTAAGATTTTGAAATCTTAAAAAAAACTGATCTTTTTTAAGCTATTTTTAAAACTTATCGTTTTAATTTTAAAAGAACTTTTGAAAAGGTTAAAAATTTAGATACAATTTTGCAAAATATGTTGAATAGTAATTCTCCCCCTGAACCTATCATCACTTTAAAATAAAATAACTAGAAAGCATCCTTAACTGTCTAACCATTAGTTACTTACTAACTATCAGAAGATAGTAGTTTTCACTTGGTTAGTCAGGTTATATTTAGTTTATTCAGTCAGTGTTTGACTAATCTGAACAACTTAATATGATTACTGTAAGTTTGTTTTTTAACGCCAAGACTTATATTGATGCACTGATATAAGCATCTTTAAGTCCAGGCAATCTGCCTATGCATCTCACCCCTTTCTAAGTTTAGCAATACACAAACAAGGTAGTCCTAATGTGTTGGTGAGATGCTCAAGTTCTAGACTTATAGGAGCATGCATTATAAGGATTTGATCTATACTAAGAGCATTCACATCAATTACCCTAAACTAAATTTTTACCTTAAATTTTACATTTTGCATTAAAAAAACATCCGCATCAGGTACCCTACTCATTCCCTAAATATACATTTTATGAATAGTAGTTCTTTAAATTTAGGGAATGAAATTCATTCCCTAAACATTAAAATACTATTTCTCTCTCCTCCCTTTAATAATAAAAAACTTCTCTCCCCTTCCTCTAATAATAAAAAATTTCTCTCTCCTTTATCTCTTTCCTCCATCTAATAATAAAAAATATGAAGGAAAGAGAAAAAATAATAAAAAAATAAATATATGATAAATTATAGGGAAACTGATGTATCATGTGGTGAAAAATAGATATCTAAATTTAATAAAGTAGTTCTTTTACCCTAAATTTTAGATTTTGGATGAGGATACTGATGTGGATGCTCTAAAGCTAAAACTGATTTTGAAAATTCTAAAAATAGGAAACTTTGAGATATATGAATAAAAAAGCTTTATCCTAGAATTTCAAAGAAAAATTTTGAAAATAATTTTGAAAGTAAAGGTCCTATTCTATTAAGTACATTCCTAATTTATTAAATAGACCAAAATAAACTGTCTATAAAAGCAAGCCAAATATATATAATGCATAATAATGTATGTAGTCTGATCAAGTCTGATTATCGTTAGTTGGAGGTGGAGGTAGGGGTTGCTTGGGTGCGCGCAGAATCTGAAGGATCTCAGCTAATCTGGTGGTCATGTCATCTTGGAGAGAAGTGAATCCAGAGGTCATCTTTCCCCGAAGTGTGCTGAAACTATCCGAGATTGATTGCCGAATCTGCGCAAAAGACTCCTCGAGATGAGCGAGTCGATCCTCGACGGAAAGTGAAGTCGAGGGTTGGGTCGAAGTCGAGGGTAGTGCCAGAGTGGGGGGATGTCCAAATATCTCCTCAACTGTGAACTCTATCCACTCATCTCCCTCGGCTGGAACAAAAATCTCATCCTCAACTGAAGCAGCTGGCTATGGCCCACCTCTCCAGGCTAGGATCCCCTGAGTAGTGTTGTCTATATGCTCTAGAGCTAGCTGAGGATGTCTAAACTCATCATATGCACTAAGGGAGATAGACGTACCCTAGGTCATATCTACTCCTATGGTGGAAAATATATATATGTCAGGATGTGACAATAGGGCATATGAATCTGATGCCTAGTGACTAGACTGGATGCATGTATGACATTATAAAACATATGTAATGTAATGTCAATGTCTAGACGCTGACAAAGAGCATACAAAAAGAAAGAGTGGGAGGGTCACATCATTGTAATGTCACGAGATGTGATCAACAAAATGCAGGTAGTCAAGACTCGATACAAGATATAGTCCTAGACCCTAAGAGAGAGTGACCTGAAGTCAGCCACTACAAGTGGTCTCTCCTCCCCCAAAAAATACATATAGATGGTATCTAATATAATATGGGAGTAGGGCTCGCCAAATGACAGATCCCTACCAGGTTAATACAAAAATGGACATGTAGATAGCCTGAGTCCTAGGGTGGTACATAATAAGGTAGGAGAAAACTAAAAATCCATTCCACCAACTCTGGTAGAGTAAGTCAGGTCATCCATTTTTTTCTAAGTTATTATAGAACTGAGCACATAATTTGAGATTTACTGCATGATTACAGTAAACCAGTTTTTCTAGCTGGTAATGCTCAATGACCTGTATGATAGGATTGCAATACTGGGTGAAAAAGGTCCTACTCAAGTATCTAGATTTCAATGGAACATATGTATGCTGTAAAAAGGACAATCTAAGCTGCTAAGAAGGGAACCTAGCATCAGTAGATGGGCCATTGTTAGGTCTAGGGGCAACATGTTGTCTCTTCCTAATGTTTATACAAACATACAGGCATAAATACAAAAAAATGCATATAAATTAAGTATTGAAGTAATATACTAAGGTAGATTATACCTAGGAGGCATTTTCAAAGGTTGTGGAGAGGATGATGATGAAAAACGGGGCTGGAAGGCGCCTTGGTGTGGCTG